>NC_140171.1:166617731-166750207 GCF_963971535.1 Notolepis coatsorum | reverse complement strand
GCACGGCCCCACAGCTCCACTCGCTGTCTAGTCTAGGTAGAATGGGGGCGGGCATTAGCTCCAACCACAGAGCCAATCGCATCACTGTGCGCCGAATGACGTGACTTCAGGCCTTCAAATCAAAATGACCCGATTTACT
Source organism: Notolepis coatsorum (assembly GCF_963971535.1). Lineage (NCBI taxonomy): Eukaryota > Metazoa > Chordata > Actinopteri > Aulopiformes > Paralepididae > Notolepis > Notolepis coatsorum. The sequence goes on along the minus strand of NC_140171.1, from coordinate 166,750,068 downwards.
AGAGGACGAGAGGGCTGGGCTGAATCGGAGCAATCCGCCAATATGGTATTTAGACCCTAAAACACATTGATACGAACTCCTATTACTATAATACAATGCTAGAGACTGAAAAATGACATTTATAATGCATAGCCCTTTAAAATAGGCTAAAATTAAATAGCCTATGCGATGAACGAAACAATCATTACATTTGTTTCATCGTTGCTTCTAATAATGACAACGACGTTGTCAGCGAGAGCTTAGTGCTGGGTGTGCAAACTTTGTGAAGCTGCAGAGCCGGAGCAGCAGCAGCACAATGCAGTACTCCAATTCAGCCATTTTCAATTCAATGTTGGGTGGGGGGCGCTGCTGTGCGGTCCCCAGAAAAGAGCCAATAACAGCTGAATCTGCTGCTCTGCATCGACATACTCTCGCAAATAAGTCATTGGGAGGTGGAGAGAGAGAGAGAGTCGTCACGCAAACCCACGATAATGTTGCCGTCTCTCTCTGTCAATTTCTCAGTTCTTCGCTTGATATAATTAATACAAATGTCCAATATAACGGAATTCGTTAGCTCATAAAAATGTGATTATAACAGACTGTTGTTTATTAATGTCGGGCGACTGCCCACAGACACCTATTTGATTTAAAGTCGGCAGCAGCACAAGTCTCGGGACTTATTTTATTTGGAATATAATGACTTTATACGCAAAAGTAGCCTAGTTTTAAGTAAAATATTATAAATCTACATGCCTTGATGATGTCATTCTTTTGTTTTGTTGTCATTCTTTTGCCTATCAATTGTTTTTAAGCTCAATAAACTCTGACTGGAATTTCTCTCATTTGACCGGTAGATTGAAATCTACCGGACACTGAGGCCGGCAACAATTTTTTCTAACGGAAACCCTGGTCTGTGTGTATACTCGAGTGGCCTCCAGCTCCAGCAAGGATTCTCCGGGGGTGCAGCTGGACCCTAAACGCTACATTCAGCATGCAAAAGGATTCTCCTGAGCTACAGCTGGACCCTATTCAGCAGCCCTCACTCATGCGATGTAAACCAGGGACTTGAATACGCATGTTGTTGTTGTAGGACATTGATGCCAGGAGCTATCTGTAGCTACTGCTGGATGGCGTTGGGACAACGCCTCAGTGAACTATTTAGTTTACTGCGACATTTCGTAGTGACTAGTAGGGCTGCAACGATTAGTCGACATAATCGACGATGTCGATTATAAAAAAATCGTCGACGAGAAATTGTTGCGTCGATTAGTCATTAAAATAAAAATAAAATAAAAATAAAAATTATTTAATTTTTTTTATTTTTTTTTGTGCACTACCTATCTTTGTGAGAGTGGCTTCTCAGGGTTCCAGACAACATCATAACATGATGATCCCATAGCAAATTTTGGACATTGAAAACATTGTTCCCCTGCAGGAGATGATGATCAGACTAGACACACAATACATTACACACGCACTCCTCTCACTCACACACAGCGATCAGAGTAAGACACACACATACACACTCCTCTCACTCACACACAGCGATCAGAGTAAGACACACACACATTCACACTCCTCTCACTCACACACAGCGATCAGAGTAAGACACACACACATTCACACTCCTCTCTCTCACACACAGCGATCAGAGTAAGACACACACATTCACACTCCTCTCACTCACACACAGCGATCAGAGTAAGACACACACACATACACAAATTACACAGTACACACCTCTCACTCACACAGCGATCAGAGTAAGACACACACACAAATTACACAGTACACACACTCCTCTCACTCACACAGCGATCAGAGTAAGACACACACACATACACACACACACGGACTCCTCTCACACACAGCAAACAAAAGTTATTTAAAGTACACTTCCACTTTAATTTGTATTATTTAATTTATTTATCTTGTTATGAGTTGTATTGTTCTTCAAATAAATTTTCATTTAAAGTGGCTTAAAGATCCAAATTCAAATGTTTCATGAGTCATTATTTTAATTTGCTATGGGATCATCATGTTATGATGTTGTTGTTTGGTCCTGACAAGAGTCTCAAAGTCTGGGGTGATGGTAGACAAGCAACTCTGAGGTCATGCTCAATGTCCAATCTGTTCCTCTGCTCTGTCTTCAGCTGGACCAGAGCTGAGAAGCCACTTTCACAAAGATAGGTAATTAAAAAAAAATGTTTACATTGGTTTTCGATTAGTCGACTAATCGAAAAAATAATCGGCAGATTAGTCGACTACCAAATTAGTCATTAGTTGCAGCCCTAGTGACTAGTTACCTAGCCAACGGAGGTATTATGCACTGGACTATTGCTGGAGGATTTGTTGATGTCTGGAGCTATCAGTAGCTAGCCGGCTGGATAACGTTACACAATGCCTCATGTATTAAACTAAGTGAATAGTTGACTGGGTTATTTTGTAACGGTAGCTAACGTTATCTCACGAAGGTCCCACACTGACTAGACTAACGTCACGGTGACTCGGAGGCAATAGCCTCTGTTTACATGCAGGCATACAGAAACAGGTGGGGAGGGGGTAGCAGCAGCAGCACCAGCAGTGCGCGGTGCGCGCTTCATGTCTGTGCTGAGACAGCGAGTGAGAACTCCGCTAAAGAATTGGATCATGATTTTCGGTTTTCACATGACTATTTGATTGCCCGCCACACGGCGCTCCGACGTCTCAGTGGGAGGCGCCAAACGTAAAAACTGAGCGCAAATGGCGGGTGGCGCTCTCTAGTTTCGGTCCCTGCTCTAGTCTAATGGCACTTTTCCACTGCATAGTACCTACTCGACTCGACCCGCTTTAGGTACCTGGTACTTCGTTCCTTTTCCACTGCAGGTAGTACTCCGTTTGTCTCCGTGTGGGGATGCAGGCGGGGCCGCTTGTGTACACTGAAAGCTCCGTGGGCATAGCTATGTCCGAGGGCTTGCAGCAAGCCAGAGTTTAACACAGTTTCAATCAATCAATCAATCAATCAATCAATCAATCAATCAATCAATCAATCAATAACAACATTAACCACTCTCTCGTTGTGTCTATTCTGCTAAAGCTAACGTTACCTCTCATTGTGTCTATTCTACCAAGCAACCCGGGTTTAACATTACCTCTCGTGTATATCTGCTGACGTTAGTATTAGGCTAATAACAACAAGAAACTTAACACATCAGCGATCTTGTTGTGACACTAAACTCTCCGCTCGGTGGTAAATTGGGTTGATGTCGGTTTTGTTTCATCAATAAATGAGGCAGAATACACAGTGAATCCATCCTTTTTTGTTTATTGCACTTGGTGCTGTCGCAAACAAATCCTGAATGAAATGCATCCTTAGCGAGGCAGTAAATATGGCGGCTTTCTGTTTTTGTTCAGAGGCTCCAACGTGTGACGCGTCTCTCTTCTGACCAATCAGTGGTCTGCAATGTTTCACGTGACTTTTCTGGCACCACTTCTACCCAATAGGGTCGCTTGGAACCGAGTAGGGTATATCTGCAGAGCCGCAAGCCCAACGTCTGGGCGCTACTTTATTATTATTATAAAAAACAGCAGTGATGCGGTATTCAGCCAACTCTGCGGTGGGTGTGATGCAACAGCGATACCGCGGTAATGCGGTTATCGCGGCAGCTCTAACGCTGGGTGGTCGAAAGACATATTCCACACTGTTCTGATGGTGGGCAATGAATGGGATCGGCTCGGATTATATGCCTGACAAGTAAAATGTGGAATCCGGACTATTTTTTTCCCATGCGTTTCATTCAGTCCAATCCAATGTTGTGCAATACCATCCGGAGAGACGATAGGGGGCGGTATTTTTCCTGTTCAAGCTCAGACAGATCCCCACTGGTAACGTGAGGCTAGATTGATGAAAAATGAATGGAAATCGATAATACAAAAAATAACGATTAAAAACTAGATTTCTCGTCTGTTGGCACTCAACGCATGGCATGAACTAACGAGATTTCTCATGGCTGGCACTCAAAGTGTTAATCGTTATTTTTTTTATTAGCGATTTCCATACATTTCTCTCTCTCTACTGGTTCAATTAATGTAGAAAAGTAGAAAACGTTGCACTATAAAAACTAACTGGATAGTTGATGATAATAAACATTTAACTCATATCTGGTCTGACATCAGAGGAGTTTGATAGTATTTACTGAGGATTGCCAGATAATGTTGATATTTAAACACAAAAAAAATTATAATACAAAATAAATATACATGATCATGCAACATAAACAGTTTGGGAGAGGGAGGTAAGGAGTTTTAGATTGTGTGTTGTGAAGTTTACTTCAGAGAGGGAGAGTAAAGTACAGAAAAAAAGGTACCGTTGGGTACCGTACCGGTATCGATTCCCAGGTAAAAAGAAAATGTTTCAGACTCGGTGTCTGAAAGGCCAGATGCAAGCCGCATTTTACAATAAACCTCTGTGGGGCTGCTTAAAAAAAATTATAATCGCAAATGTAATCGCAATTGCAATATCTGTCAGAAAAATCGCAATTAGATTATTTCCCAAAATCGTGCAGCCCTACCCAGCGTTGGATCAATAAACACGATCGATATTTGGAATGGCGATCAGGAATTGGAATAATCTTTTTGGAGAACATCTGATCTGAGGTAAGGAATCTATTTTACCAGTCTTGGGATAATCAGAGCTTTTTTCACAGATATATCAACATGTGTGTGTGTGTGTGTTGATCAGGAAATAAGATAATCGATTTTTCAGCCCGTTTCTCTAGCGTGCATAAGTACACATACTATCGATAATCTAGCGTTTATTTGAAAACTATTCATAAATAGGCCGAAAAATTACAGTTTTTTGTGTATTCCAGTAAAGGGCGATTCCTGCAGAATCACTTTGTTTTTCTGGAAATTTCAAAAAACGAGTGTTTTTCAAAATGGTATAAAACGGAAATGTACAGATTAAAAAAACAATCCGTTTTGACAATGTTGACTGGAAGCAAGTCATTGATAAGCGACGGGCGTATTAGACACATAATTTAAGATATAGTTTATGCGTTTGCAAATGTGCTCGCTCTCTCATTGAATAGAGCGTTGGCACTCAAACGCTAAATCGTGCGCCCCCTGCTGGCACTCAAAGTGTTAAAGGCAAGCCAGTGTTGTGGATCAGCTGAGCGTCTAGCACATGACCAGGCCTTATTCCTGGCATTAAGCAGAGTTGACAATTCATGAAATAATCAGGGTGCTATTGTATCTTTAATTCTGAGTCTCTTGAGAGGAGCATGTTTATTGAACAGAGAAATAAGTTTGTGAAGAGGTCAAGGGTCACTTGAACATCAGCGAATTCGGCCGCGAAGAGGAGCCTGTCCAGTTTATGTGCAGGCCGTCCATGGTGAAGAGGGCATCCTTGCCCCAGAACAGTGCAAAGTTGTCCGTAGGGGATGCCTGATGAGCAGCAGTAACCTTTCAGCCAGATGTGGAGGCTGTGTATCCTGCTAAACATGGCATCCCCGAAGCAGGGAGAGAGGAGGGGGCCTGAGATGATGACTATTAACCAGAGTCCAAGAGAGTATTGCTCAGGGTTATAAAGTCAGATTTCAGTTGTTCTGATTGCTGGAGTTTGATGTCAACAATTCCAACATGGACAATGGCAGTGTTTATTAGGAGAATTCACTTACATTTTGTCATTTAGCTGACGCTTTTATCCAAAGTGACTTACAAGTTTTGTACGACAAGTCAGCAGGAAGGGTACAACTCTATCAGCTGAGTAACAATGTTCAAAGTGTTCAAACTTGAGTGCTGCAGTGTCGAGTGTATAGTAGTAGAGACATGTTAGTATAATTAGTTAGTATAAATAAGAGTGTATGACAGTAGAGGACAGTAAGGTTATTATAATTTTTTTTCTTCATTTCAGATATTGATTTTGAAGAAGTGTGTCTTTAGTCGACAGCGAAAGATTGGTCGGGTTTTGGCTGTCCTAATTGGTCGGAAGTTCGTTCCACCATTGTGGAGCAAGGACCGAGAATAGGCGCATTTGTGCAGCGATGGGGAGCCAGTGCAGGTCCCTAAGAAGTGGGGTGACGGCGGCACGGTGGTGTAGTGGTTAACACTGTCACCTCACAGCAAGAAGGTCCAGGGTTCGATTCCAGTTTGGGGACCAGGTTTCTGCGATGCCAGGTACCCAGGTGGGGGATCTCCCAGGCCTTTCTGTGTGGAGTTTGCATGTTCTCCCCGTGCTCGCAAGCCCCCCCCCCCCCCCCCCCCCCGATAAGAGAAACCCAATGGAAAAACATGCACAACAGATCGCTGATGCTGTCACGTCCCTGACGAAGACGGGCTAGGAGCACTTTGGTCCCCGGGCGCGGTACCTCGCCGACGCCCTGTCTGCTCCCGGCAGCCCTTGGGGGGGAAGGACGACGGGATGGGTTAAGAAGAGCAGAGCTCTTTTTTTTTTATAAGGACTTCCGGTTTGAAATGTCTGAGTGAGCAGCCACTGTAAAAAGCTCCCGGTCGCAAATCAAAACAAACGTGAAATAACATGATCTGAAAACAAAAAAAAGTAAGCATTCAAAGCGAGGAAGAACAAGTGGACAAATGTGAAAAGAAAAAAGACCCCAGAAGAAAAGGAAATAAAGGGACGACGTGAAGAAATGGTGCAGCTACAACAAGCTAACACGGAGATCCCCAGCTGGGCTGTGGAACTCGGAGCTAGTATTCGGGACATACAGGCAAGCATGCAAACTAACGTGAAGGTAAATGAAGCGAACACGTAAAGCATACAGAAAAGTATAGACAGACTCAGAGAAGAAGTAAAGAAAGGACAAGACGAACTCAAAGAAGAAATAAATAAGAGACTTGAGTCAATTGACGAAAAGTTGTTGAAACAGGAGAAAGACACAGTGGCGTTGGAAGAGAGAACGGCCGAGACTGAAGAATGGAGTACAGAAGTACAAAAGATTCTAATGGAGACTCTCGAGGAACAAGGGAAGATGAGAGAGAAGTTAACTGACTTGGAGGGGAGATCAAGAAGAAACAATATAAGAGTGTGGGGTCTGAAAGAAGGGCTAGAAGGAGCCTCGATGTCCAAATATATGGAAAGCCTAATCCGGGAAAAACTGGACATGTCACTGTCGGAACACACCGATATGGGAATACAGAGGGCACATAGGATACAAGCACCAAGACCTCAGACGAATGGACCACGAGAGCAGTTATAATTAACTTCCTGAGGTTTGAAGTCAAGGAGAACATTCTTAAGAGAGCCTGGCAGACGAGGATCGATGTGGAAGGACAGAGAATCTCCTTTGACCACGACTATGCAGCGGAGGTGGCTGCAAAGCGCCGAAGTTACGCGGAAATAAAAAAGATTCTAAAAGAAAAAGGGATTCGGTTCCAATCACCGATGACCGCTCTGAAAGTGTACTGGCAGGAAGGCACCAAAACCTACAGCAGCGTACAAGAGGCAGCGAGGGACATACATTGGGATGGAGAGAGGACGCCGGGACGAAGAGAGGGGGGAAAACCCACATATACACCCACCCCGATGGAGAGACTGGAGAAGACGCGCAGGTGGAACAGAGTCGAGAGGAGGAGGACGGAAGAGAGATGGGGATTGGAGATGATTCGAGACAGAGCAGCTGAGGAGAATGACAGAGGGACATCGGAGAGAAGCACAGGAAGAGTGCAAGGGACCACGATGCTTCAAAAGGAAAGATAAGTACAAAACAAAACAAAAACATTTGACTAAGACCATGACTAAATGTGAAAGATGCATAGAAATACACACAACATAGAATATGAGTAATTGTAAACATGAAAAAAAAGGACTTAAACAGAGAGAAGACATGGGATACACAGTACAAATGAATGTGAACATGAAAATGACTGATTCTATGTCTCGGAAAATGACTGACAGAGAGAAAAACACACGTTGGACAGATAATATAAAAAAAATCATATTACCGGGAGCTCAAGGGCAGGGCAGCACACAGACAATGCTGGACTTATATGGTGAGCTTTGCTTTTTTTTTGCCACCAGGGGGAGCCCTCTCACTAGGAGAGCCTTTTCTCCCCACCCCCCAGCAGGGGATAGAGGAAAGAAAATAATTACCTCTGACACCATGGAATTGTCAAACTTTGTGAATGTTGTAAATGTTTATTATAGTTCTTTGAATGTAAGTCGAGTAGAGTTAGCAGTGGCTACAACTACAAATATTATTTTATGTGACATGGGTAGAACGGGAGATCATTTCGAATGGAAAGATGACACAAATTAAGGGTATTAAGATGTCGCTGAATGTTAATGGAATGAATAATCCAATCAAAAGGAGTAAGGTGATGATGAAACTTAAAAAAGAAGAGGCACAGGTTATTTTTCTACAAGAAACCCATCTAATACCACAAGAACATGAAAAACTGAAGAGATTCGGATATGAGAATATGTTTTATAGTTATTTTAAACAGAACCTTAGGAGAGGAGTAGCTATATTGATTAAGAATGCAGTGAAGTTTGAATTGATTAAAGAAGTGAGAGATAAAGAGGGGAGATATGTAATGGCCAAATGGTAACATTAATGAATATATATGCACCCCCAGACAGTGAGAAATACCTATTTGAAACAATCTTTGATATTATAGCGATGGAAGGGGAAGGGGTTTTAATCTGTACAGGAGACTTCAACGTAGTATTGAACTACGACATGGACACGACAAGCACAAAGAGATGGAGAACACACATTAGCAAATAATTATATGAATATACAAATGACAGAATTAGGAATCACGGATATATGGAGAGAAACACACACACTAGACTAGGAATACACACATTATTCACACCCACACACAACATATTCAAGGATAGATTACTTCCTCATGACAACAGGGGACAGATACAGAGTAGAAGATTGTAGAATAGGGGTAACAGACATATCAGACCACAGCGCAACATATCTGACAGTGAATCTGAAAAGTAGACGGAGAAACACAGTCTGGAGATTGAACGTAGGTCTATTGAATAACAAAGCTATAGTAGACGAAGTAAAAGAAGACATAATAAGATACAGAGAGGAAAATGATAACGGAGAGGTAGATCTAAACATTCTATGGGATGCAATGAAGGTGGTAATACGAGGAACATTTATAGCAAAGGCAGCACTACTCAAGAGGGCCAGAATAGAGACATACCAGAACTTAGTAAAGAAACTGAAAGAATTAAAATACGTTAGAGAAAAAATAAACAAAGAATTACTGACAGAAATTGAGAAAAAGGCTAGATATGTGAAACAGACATACTATGAAGGAGGAACAAGAGCGACCAGACTCTTAGCTAGATGAATCAGAATACAACAGAAACTAAATACAATACACACAATAAAAGACACAAACACAAACCGGTTACTAAGAGAACCAGCTGAAATAGAGAAGACATTTGTAGAATACTATAAGACACTATACACACAATTGAAAGCGGCAGGAGAAGAAGAGATAGAGACATTCTTAGAAAAATTTGATCTACCATCGATAGGAAAGGAACAGAGCGAAATATTAAATGCAGAGATAACAGAACAGGAAGTGGGAAATGCGATCAGTAAAGCAAAGAACAATAAGTCATCAGGTAGCGACGGATTCCCTTCGGAATTTTACAAAACATTTAGACAGGAACTGAGGCCCATATTAGAGGCAGCATTTAGACACACAATGAAAAAGGAACAATGCCACCCTCATGGAAAGAAGCCATAATTACTACGATTCCAAAGGAAGGAAAGGATAAGGAACTATGTAGTAGTTTCAGACCAGTGTCCATACTTAATGTAGATTACAAGATGTACACATCGATAATATCCAAAAGATTTTAGACATTTATGCCAGATATTATAGACGAAGACCAGACCGGATTCATTAAAGGAAGAAAAACACAGGACAACATAAGAAAGACAGTGCAGATAGTAGAGGAGATACAAAAAGGAGGTAGTGCAGTACTAGTTAGCCTGGATGCAGAAAAAGCATTCGACAGTGTAAGCTGGATATTCCTATATAAAGTATTAGAGAAATTTGGACTAGACAAAAACGTGATGAAAACAATTAGGGCATTATATCAAGAACCAACGGCAATGATTAAAGTAAATGGCAACCTGACGGACCGGATCAAACTAGAGAGGGCTACAAGACAGGGTTGTTGTCTTTCGCCGACGCTCTTCGATTTATTCATCGAACCACTGGCTCAACTAATTAGACAGACCGACGACATCAAAGGGGTGGAGATCAGGGGAACAGAACATAAATTAGGACTGTTCGCAGATGATGTGATAGTATATATGATACAACCAGAGACAAGCTTCCCGACACTGATGGATTTACTGACAGAATATGGATATTACTCAGGGTATAGACTAAACGTAACGAAGACACAAACCTTCACATTGAACTACACCCCAACGACAGAGATCAAATACAAGATTAAATGGGATATGGACAGGATCAGATACCTAGGAGTGAATATTACAAGAGGGGTGGAGGGACTATATGATGCAAACTATACACAGATTAATCAGAAAATCAAAAGAGACCTAGAAAGATGGACAGTAATGCCTCTAGACTTTAGCTCAAGGATCGAAATCATAAAGATGAATATATTACCAAGGTTACTATACCTATTTCAAGCCCTACCTATATTAATACCACAGGGCCAGTTCAGGGAATGGAATAAACAGATATCAAGATTCATATGGGGGGGGGGGGGAGACCAAGGATCAGATATGTGACTCTACAATTACCAAAGGAGAAAGGAGAAATGGCAATACCCAGTTTAGAAGACTACTACTACGCAGCACAGCTGATAATAGTAGCTTGTTGGTGCAACAAGAATTATGAAGCCAAATGGAAAGACATAGAAACAAAAAATGAGGGACTCAAAGTGCAGGCACTAATAGGAGACAGGGAGCTATACAGAAGAAAGGAACAATTAATAGACCCAATTACCAAATTCACTATAAATATATGGAACAAGATAGTAAAGAAATACAAGCTAGAAAAATAAACCAAGATACTGAGATGGATAACGCACAACAACGGGTTTAAACCAGGGATAGAAGATCAGGGGTTCAAAAGATGGGAGAGGGGGGGCATAACAGCAATATGTACAATGATAGGAAGGGAGATCCAGACTCTACACAAATTTAAAGAACTGTTCGGACTGGAGAATAGAGACCACTTTAGATATTTACAGATTAGAGACTACTACAACAAGGAAATAAAACTTGACAAAGACAAAGATCAGAATGGGATAATTAGGATAATGGTAAAAGCATATGAAGGAAGGAAGGGGGGAGGGATATCAGCACTATATCAGGCAATAATGGACAGCAAGGACATCACAACCATATATATAAAGGAAAAGTGGGAGAAGGAATTAGAAACAGAGATACAGAAGAAGAATGGTATTATGTAAGATACAACACACAACCACAGGCTCGAGGATATGGAGGGAGTTTGGGTGGAAAAACATAATTAGATTCTTTATAACACCAGAAATACAGGGCAACTATACACCAACACAGAAACCATGCTGGAGAAAATGTGGACAGGAAATAGCAAACCACACAGACATATTCTGGGGATTCTTTTATCTATCTATTTTTAATTTTTTTCCTTTTCCCTTTAGTTAATTTATTTTCTACTATTAGCTATATCTTTTAGCTCTTATCTGTCTAATTGTATTGTACTGTCTTTTATCATTTTGACCGCCAATTGTATTGTTGTATGTGGATGTTTGTTTGTAAATCAAGAAACTGAAAATAAAAATGTAAGTATAAAAAAAAAAGAAAATAGCAGATCTCAATCGCATCGGCGACCCTGAGAAAGACAATTGCATGTGTGTGTGTGTGTATTCCTCTGTGTGTGTGCCGCCCATTGCATGTTGTTGTGTCGTTGCATAAAGAGGTCCTGCATTATTATTATTATTATTACATGGGCTGACTTTGGTAGGTTGGAGATCAGGCAGGCGGCTGCGTTCTGAATGAGTTGAAGTGGCTTGGTGGTGGGTGGTCGGTAGATCAGCAAGCAGTAGTCGAAGAGAGAGATGACTGTTGATTGGACGAGGAGTTGGGTGGCTTCTTTTGTCAGGAAGGGGCGGATCCCTCTGACGTTGTTCAGGAGGAAAGGGTCCAAGGGCCGAGCCCTGGGGGACACCCTTACAAAGGGGGCGGGGGGCCGACAGGGTCCCTCTCTATGATACTTGGTAGGAGCGGTCTTCGAGGTAGGATGTCAGCCATGCCAGCGCAGAGCCGGCCACTCCCATTCCTGCGAGGGATGTGAGGAGGATCTGATGGTTGACCGGCTGCTGTTACTGCTCTGACTGCTGACAGGTCCAGGAGAATCTATGAGGGCCATCTGTGGAGTGAGCAATCCTGATTAGGGTCTAGGAGGTAATTCTGTAAGAGATAATCAGTAAGTTGGTTTGATATAGCATGTTCAAGTGATTTAGAAAGACGGAGAGAAGAGAGGCAGGATGATAGTTGTCTATGACAGTGGGGTTCAAGTAGTGATGCACCGATGTGAAAATTGTGGCCGATACCGATAACCGATATTAATATTGCTGTTCTGGCCGATACCGATATTTACCGATGTCGATATCTCTGTATAGAAAACACTTTTTTTATGAGAATCAAATAAAGAGCTATTTTCCAAAACTCAATTTTATTTTTTATTTTGTAACTTATTTTCAGAAATGACTGATATTTTGAAACTATTTAAGGCCAAAACATGTACGAAAAAAATATATATATCGACCCTATTTTCATATCGGACCGATACCGATGTGTAAAAAAACCTGCCATATCGGCCGATATTATATCTGCGGCCGATATATCGTGCATCACTAGGTTCAAGGTTGTTGTTTTTTATGAGCGGTGTAGGTGTGACTTTGGCTGGTTTTAGGGAGGTGGGGACCACTCCCGAATTGAGGGAGGAGTTGATGGTTGCAGTTAGGAATGGGAGGATGTCTGGTGCTATGGTCTGGAGGAGAGGGTAACGGTTCCAGCTGGCCCATGTAGTGGGACGGTTCGATGTTACCAGTGTCAAGGCCTCTGCGTCTGTAATGGGAGAGAAAGATGACAGAGTAAAGGATAAGGTGAGGATGAGGTTGAATTCACAGAGCAGTGGAGGGATAACATTGTTTATGTCCATTACCTTTGTACCAGGGTAGCAGCAGGTCTCGGCATTAGGGACAGTGACATACCTGACCATAGAGGACCCTACCACAAGCACAGAGGGACTAGGGCTGCACGATTTTGGGAAATAACCTAATTGCGATTTTTCTGACAGATATTGCTATTGTGATTACATTTGCGATTATTATATATATATTTTTTAAGCAGCCCAATGGAGGTTTATTGTAAAATATGGCTTGCATCTGGCCTACACGCTGGGTCTGCTTGGGTGCGTGCGGGAATGGCTTAAGTGATTTAATACTTCAGCTAATGAAGTTAAATGTTTATTGTCATCAACTAACTACTATCAAGTTCGTATTTATACTGCAATGTTTTGTACTTAAAAGTTAATTGAACCTGTCCCTTTGTTATTTTCAAAAAAATTGTTTTGAATTATTTATTTTAATTACATTATTTTATGCCCTTCTTTCTAGACTCCCTTGCTTCACAGCAGTTTATCTGTGAAGAGGAGGTTCCCCCTGATCAGCAGGAGAGGAGCCACAGTGTCGGCCAGGAGGAGCCAGAGCTCCTACAGATTAAAGAGGAACAGGAGGAACTCTGGACCAGTCAGGAGGGAGAGCAGTTTCAAGGTCTGGAGGAGGCTGATATCATAAAGTTGACTCTTGTCTCTGTAAAGAGTGAACATGATGAAGATAAACCTCAGTCCTCATGGTTTAACCAAACCCAGTCCCTACCGATTAAAGAGGAACGGGAGGAACTATTTCAAGATCTAGAGGGGGCTGATGGTTCCAAGATGACCTTACACCCTGTGAAATATGAAAATGATGATGGGAATACTGTGTCCTCACAGCTCAGCCAAACCCAGGACCCAGATCTCCTACAGATTAAAGGTGTATGAAATGAACGTATGAATAAAAGCACACATTGTTGAACTTGATCATGCATATTTATTAGAAAATGTAATTACAGCACTATGTTATCAATACACATTTATAAAACAAGGCGTATTGAGCCAAAATATGTTGCCAATATTTTTTTCTTTTTTTTGAATAATTATTGATTAAAAAAAAATGTACTTGCCAATGCACTGTCACCTACCCACGATCCCACTTTGGGTTGCGACCCGTAATTTGAGAACCGCTGCTATTCTATCCAAAGTGCGATCAAGGCTTAGGTGCACATTGTAAGAAAATCAAAAGTGGGGACTTTCTCTAAAAGGATGAAACAGTGCTGATGCGTCTTCTTTTTTTTATCCACTTTTTCAACTCTTTTTCTATTTTTCTCCCATCCCAATTCCAATGTGCCTATTCTTCCCTCCCCTGTCTTGAATGTTGCTCGCATATGCCCCCCACTGGCCGGTTGTAGGGAGGATAGAAGCCTTGCATCACGTGTCCCCTCCGGTAAACAAGGAGGCAGCCTGTCACATCTTTTCACCGGCCAGTGCGGACTCTCATTGGCGAGGTGTAACGTGTGGGAGGCTCACACTACCCCCGCCATTTCCTGTCTTTGCTGTGCAGGCGTCCCCAACCGACCTGTAGGAGTCGCTGTCCACAACATCCAGATTACCACCCATCGACTTCCACCCTCTAACTCTGCCAATTGAGTTAGTATGACGGCTGGCCCAAGCCGGAGGCAACGCCGACAGCCGGAGTCGAACCCGGTGTCTCTTGCGTTGGTGATGAGCGCAATGTCCGCTGCGCCACCCAGCCTCACCCTGATGCCTCTTCTATACAGCCTTATGTAATACAGATTAAAAAACGTTGGCCAATATCTCCTCAAGTGGAATCGGATCCATTCTGGGGGGAAAGCTGGGAACATTTCCCTTCTCAACCATGCACTGCTCTGATGTTATTGGAGGATGATGCTTTATGACAACTTGGTAACCTGTAGTCGATACCGATCCATCAAACGTGTATTGGCCTGATAGCGATAATGGGTATATAGGCTCTGTGCATCCCTATTTAACTTCCTGGTAGGGATGTAGTGTGAAATGGTGACCTGTACCCTTGTCAAAAGCAATGGTTAACTTACAACACATTACATTTAACTTATTGTATTCCCTTCTTTCTAGACTCCCTTGCCATACAGCCATTTATCTGTGATACCCTTGAGCAGCAGGAGAGCAGCCCCAATGAGGGCCAGGAGGAGCCAGAGCCCCTACAGATGAAAGAGGAACAGGAGGAACTCTGGACCAGTCAGGAGGGAGAGCAGCTTCAAGGTTTGGAGGAGGCTGATGTCATAAAGTTGACTTGTGTCTCTGTAAAGAGTGAACATGATGAAGATAAACCTCAGTCCTCATGGTTTAACCAAACCCAGGGCCCAGAGTCCCTACAGATTAAAGAGGAACAGGAGGAACTATTTCAAGATCTAGAGGGGGCTGATGGTTCCAAGATGACCTTACACCCTGTGAAATATGAAAATGATGATGGAAATACTCTGTCCTCACAGCTCAGCCAAACCCAGGACCCAGAGCTCCTACAGATTAAAGGTGAACTACACCAAGGGCTGGAAGAAGCTGATCACTCTGAGATCACAGAACACCCAGTTAAATGTGAAGATGGTCAAGAGAACGCTTGGCCCTTCCAGCCTCTTCAAACCCAGAGGGAGAAAAACAGAGAAGCTTACTCTTTACCCAGCACCTCAACTAAACATATGAAAACAGAGCCTGGTAGAGAGGACTGTGGAGTATCAGAACCAGCCAGTAACTTAAATCCAGCTGGTGGATTGGAACCAACTATAAATAATCAGCTTCTCTCTTCAGACTGTTCTGGAACTGAGACTGATGACAGTGATGATTGGATGGAGAGTAAAGGACCTCAGTCAGGTTTATTGACTCTGAAACCAAAGAAGATACAGAAAATAAAAGGTTTATCGAACATCAGGCCTGGGTTCAGCAAGAAGAGAGATCTGAAGAGATGCAAAAAGAATGATACTGGAGAGAAACCATTTAGTTGTTCAGTTTGTGGGAAAGGGTTCAGTACGAAGGCACATCTGAAGGCACACATGAGAACTCATACGGGAGAGAAACCATTCATTTGTTTAGTTTGTGGGAATGGGTTTAGTCAGAATAGAAGTCTGAAGCTACACATGAGAACTCATACAGGAGAGAAACCATTCATTTGTTCAGTTTGTGGGAAAGGGTTCATTAGGAAGGACGAGTTGAAGACACACGTGAGAACTCATACAGGAGAGAAACCATTCATTTGTTTAGTTTGTGGGAATGGGTTTAGTCAGAATAGAAGTCTGAAGCTACACACGAGAACTCATACAGGAGAGAAACCATTCATTTGTTCAGTTTGTGGGAAAGGGTTCATTAGGAAGGAAGAGTTGAAGACACACGTGATAACTCATACAGGAGAGAAACCATTAATTTGTTCAATTTGTGGGAAAGGGTTCAGTTGTACAAGAAATCTGAAGAGACACACAATAACTCATACTGTGGACAAACCATTTAGTTGTTCAGTTTGTGGGAATGTGTTTTGTAGGAAGCACGATTTGAAGACGCACATGAGAACTCATACTGGAGAGAAACCATTTAGTTGTTCAGTTTGTGGGAAAGGGTTCAGTATGAAGGTAGAAATGAAGAAACACATGAGAACTCATACAGGAGAGAAACCATTTAGTTGTGCAGTTTGTGGGAATGGGTTTTGTAGGAAGCACGATTTGAAGACGCACATGAGAACTCATACTGGAGAGAAACCATTTAGTTGTTCAGTTTGTGGGAAAGGGTTCAGTATGAAGGTAGAAATGAAGAAACACATGAGAACTCATACAGGAGAGAAACCATTTAGTTGTGCAGTTTGTGGGAAAGGGTTCAGTAGGCAAGGAAGTCTGAAGACACACATGAGAACTCATACTGGAGAGAAACCATTTAGTTGTGCAGTTTGTGGGAAAGGGTTCAGTTGTACAAGAAATCTGAAGAGACACAATAACTCATACTGTGGACAAACCATTTAGTTGTTCAGTTTGTGGGAATGGGTTCTGTAGGAAGGAATATTTGAAGACACGAGAACTCATAATGGAGAGAAACCATTTAGTTGTGCAGTTTGTGGGAAAGGGTTCAGTCAGAAAGGAAGTCTGAGGAGGCACACAAAAACCCTATGTTCTACTAAGCAGTATACTCAATAGGAACTTTCATGTGCTGTGGTTTATGTCTCTTACGAGGTAGATATCACCAGAGCCTTTTTGCTAGTATGTGGAGCATCAAAACAAGAGAATCTGGAAGTTGCTTTTGTGTATTAAAGGAAAACTCCAACATTTTGGGAAATTAGCTTATTTAACATCTTCCCTGGATGTTATTTTGTACATTATCTAACGTTAACACGAACCTAAACTAACTTTAGGTTAGTTGTAACGTTAGTTTAGGTTCGTGTTAACGTTAGATGTACAAAATAAACATTTTCCGCTGCTATAAACGTTGCACTTTTATTTTGAAAACGCCAGAAAGGAAGTCATTATATTTGCTTTACCATCCTGTTCTGTGTTAGCTCCGGTTAGCTCCGAGCGTGCAGTAGTTAGTATTATATTATCAATACCAGCCATTGGATTACTGTTTTCTAAATTGGGGAGGCTTTTAATTGTCAAGGTAAGAGGATTTTAAGTCATGGTATCCATAAACTTCAATCGGTTCGGATCCTTTGAAGGAATGAGAATATCAACAAACACGGCTTCACGTTGAAACCACTGACTGCGCCCAGAGACTCGAGTGGTTAGGCAAAACATTGTTTCGAGTATATTTGCTTATAAAACGTAATTGTCTAATTCAATAATTTTTTATTTCTCGACGTGGTGAATACACAGGTCACAACATGTTTACAGGAACGTTTTAGAGTTGTATTTGGTGACTGTAAGACCCTGTAGGGAACGTCAGGCTCCGCCCCCCCCCCCCCCCACTTCCAGTGATGAAGCTAAGCTATGCTAACGGAGCGACTGTTCCCAAAGCTAAATGCATGCACAGAGACAAAAAAGGTATGTATCTTCTTGTCTAACTCCAGGGAAGATGTTAAATAAGCTAATTTCCCAAAATGTTGGAGTTTTCCTTTAAGCAATGCAAAAAAAAGGAAAAATAAGACTAAGGCCTTTTACTTTCATCCTCTAAATCAGAGGAAGGAGAATGGAGAGGTTTGCTCTTTACATTCTGCAAATGCTGCATTTAGGCGGAGAGGTCCACCATCTAGTACATTATGTAAACAAACTGTTCACAGCATCAGAACTCATGTATAGCTTGTATTTTCTGCTGTTATTATATGTATTCTGCTTTTAAAGCTGCAGAAGGAAGAAAGCAGATATGCTGTATGGAAGCTAAATGGGTAACTTTCATATCTACCACCTTGTTAATGATCAGAGAGTTTCAATGGCTCTGTCATGCATGAAGGATCATTGAAAACCCCTGTCATCTTAGACACATACTGTATAATTCTGGATCCTTGTTCATTAATATCTACATAATGATATCTACCTGATGTCTCAGCAATAGCATCTTGCCAATAGTGAACAATTGATATTATTTCTGTCTTGTGACTTATTTCACGTTATATTCGTTCATATAAAATACTACGTTTCTTTTTTGGATGTAATCAATAAATTATCTTTGATTATATGCTTTTCTTGACTCTTTCATCATGAGTGTTATAATTTGAAATGTTGTGTAGCCATTAGGGCTGCCCCCTCAGTTAATTATTTGGTTGGTGTTGTCTTAATCCAACGATTACGTGTGGAAACCTTAGATTTTAGTGGATGTGACTTATTTTCTAAGGTTTATTGCTGATTTTATTAATCACTGGTGGAAGAAGTACAGTACACAATCCATAATAATCTGGTGGGTGTACTTTGATAGAAAATAGTTCCTAAATTAAACTCCTAAAATAAATGTGAAGTTTATCAATGTTACTTTAAATCTTTTTTATTTTGCTTTGAGCCACAAACTGAGTGCCATTCAAGTCCATTGTATTGGTGACGTCACGTCTCAGCAGATATCTCCAAATATAGGCAAATCACACCAAAACGATCATGGATAGTTGGATAAATAGAACTCCACGTATTAACAAATATGTTTTCCTTGTTTAATTTTGGGTGAACTGGACCTTTGACAAATGGACTACGCACTACATGTTTTTCTGGTGTGGCGTCGTGCACTAGTAGGCTTTGCTCATCCGTTCAATGTAGCAGAAGGCTAGTTTCAGACCAACTCTAGCCAAGTCTAGCAACACGGCTGCCTTCAATTAATTTCTAATGTAGAGAAGCGTATGCAGGACCTCATGTGTACCTCATGGCTGCAGACGCTCCTCTACATCGTGTACCTCGTGGCTGCATACGCTCCTCTACATCGTGTACCTCGTGGCTGCATACGCTTCTCTATATCATGTACCTCGTGGCTGCAGACGCTCCTCTACATCGTGTACCTCGTGGCTGCAGACGCTCCTCTACATCATGTACCTCGTGGCTGCAGACGCTCCTCTATATCATGTACCTCGTGGCTGCATACGCTCCTCTACATCGTGTACCTCGTGGCTGCAGACGCTCCTCTACATCGTGTACATTGTGGCTGCATACGCTCCTCTACATCGTGTACCTCGTGGCTGCAGACGCTCCTCTACATCGTGTACCTCGTGGCTGCAGACGCTCTACATCGTGTACCTCGTGGCTGCAGACCCTCCTCTACAAAGGAAATTAATTGAAAGCAGCCGCACTGCTAGACTTGGCCGGTGTCGGTCAAAACGAGCCATGAGGTGTGACAGCAGCAGGACCGTGTGTATTAATTTATTAAAGAGAAACTTTAAGAGAGCCTGTTCCACCCACAAAAGAGCACATACTGTATATAATATAATTCAGTAACTCTTTGGTTCAGTACACACACACTTATTGGCAGGACAAATACTGTTGTGTTGCCAAACAGAAAGAAGAAAAACCTGATAAATAATGAAACATAAGGACACAATATCAAACCGAATAATATAATATAACAATATATATATATTATAAATTATATGCTCCCATCTGTTTCTCGCTGTTAAAATTGTCTTTTTGGGCCTTGCATAGTCTTTGTTAGCCTATGTTCATGTTTCTACAATCCCTAAAAACTTTGTTTACAGCCATTCATTTTGGACTCATCAGTGTGAAACACTTCCATATGGTACCCTATACTATAGCTACGGTCTGATTTAAAATGAAATCATAATCAAAATCATTTGGTTCATTAGACCTGGGGAGGGAGGTTCCAACACCGATTTTGCCCCATTTAAGATCAAAACCAGTGATAAACAAGTATTACAGCCAAACCATATTGTGTAGGTTCATAATCTTCGATGGAGGTACATATTATTTAATTATTGTGCTTACAACCAATAAAGGTAGGCCTAAATGTTGTAACCTAATCTTTGAGAGAATATGTTTTATATTGTAATCTTTGTTCCATGGTAACTGGTTTTTACTGTCAATCTTTTATATGTCAAGCTCTAGCGTTTAATTTTATGTAGGGATAGCTTCTAGCAGGCTTAGAAAAGAAAACATCACAGATCACTCAGAAAAACACATACCTCGTCAGGTACACCCATCTCTACATATTTTGCAGCTAACTGACTGTTGCCTTTTGTAAAGGCTGGGAATTTAAACTCTGCACACGACATGCTGACACTTTCCTGTATGTCAAAACCTGTATCAGCTAAGACAAAATGTCCCCTGGCAACAAATTGTCAAGAGAACCACTGTTCTGTGTTATATGTTTGTCACTTGTATGGCCACTCCACCCTTTTGTTAGGAAACAAATAGATCCCTCATAGTGTGACTGCTTGTTGGTGGAAAACATTTGGGTGTGCGCTTTCAGATTGGTTGGTTTCGCTGTGAAAATCTCAATAATCACTGCTATTCTGTGTCCAAAGGCCTCCACATCTACAACAGCTGGAGGAGCTGGCGCTGTTATGGCGACAGGTGGAGTGGAGTGGTGTGTTGTGTTCGTCTCGTCAGGGCTGTACAGTGCTACGAGGGCGTCGCATATTGCCCCTAAAAATAGCCTGTGCTAGTAGAAAAAAATATTTGGGGGCACCCTTGCTAGTACTGATTTCAACCCTTTCATTTGCATTTCACTCCTTTTTTTCTTTTTTTTTTAATATTTTATTTTACCAGTGGGCAATGGCCACTAGATTAATTCTTTGGTACACATCAGGTAACATAGAGTGAGCAGAAGTTGGAGAGGAAAGAGGGGGGAAAGAGAGAAATAGGGAAGGGGTGGAGGTGACAAAAAGAGAGGAGAGAAGAAGAAAACATAAGAGATAAAATAAAAGACAAACAAAAATAAGACTCAGTAATAAAAACTAGGACAAAATACAATTTAAATTAAGATAAAATAAAAAAGGGGGGGGGACATCACATAGGGTCAGACATAAGTCAGAACATAAAACAATAATACAATACATCAGACAGGCTAGCGGTTGTTCCTGGGGAGGATCCTTTACATTAGATCGTTATTACTTTTAGCAGAAGTCAGATCGTGTGTGTTTGACATATTCTGTCCATTTCAACCAGATCCGGTAGAACTTCTCCTGCTGAATTTGTATTGAAAATGACATCTTTTCCATTATGTAGATGTCATGAGTTACGTCTATCCAATCATCTACTGTAGGTGCCTCTGGTTTTAACCATCTTCTTGTGATAGCTTTCTTGCTTGCTATCAGAAGTATCATTATACATTTTTTGTCGTTGAAGTCCCATTTTTCATAGGGAATATTTCCTAGGTATGGGGTGTCAAATTTGAAGGGGATGTCAATCTAAAAAATTGCTTCTAGGTTCTTGTGTATCTCTTGCCAGTATGGTACCAGGGTTTGGCATTCCCAGAATATATGTGAATGATTGGCTTTGTTTAGCCCACAGGATCGCCAGCATTTTCCCCCGGTCCCCTGATGTTTTTTTTGCCATGGGGTGATAAAAAACCTTACTAAGTTCTTCCAGCCAAATTCCCTCCAGTTGTTTGAGCCTGTTGTTTCCCATTGTTGTGTACATAATCTGTCCCATACCTCTCCTGAGATTGAGATATTGCGTTCTTTTTCCCATTTCTCCTTTATGTACATTGTGTTAGTTGATTTCGATTTGGCCTGCAGAGTCCTCCGTATATTCTGGAGACGATCCTATTACATTTTGATGATTTGACTGCTGATGTAAACACTTCCGTGATTTCTTGTTCTCCCACAAAGTTTTTATTGAAGTAATGTCGTACCTGCAGGTATCTAAAGAAATATTTTTGCTCCAGTCCGTGTCTTCTCTGTAGTGATTCGATATTAATATTAACTCTGTCTAATAATAATTGTTCCAACAGTTTTTGTTAGTACGATTAGCTCATGCAACTGTCAGTTACTCCATCTTTCCACGTTAGTCACACATTCTTTTAGTAACTTACACACATAATCTAATCATCTAACCTATCTATATATCTTCACTTCTATTTTTATTCTAATCAGTAGCATTTTATATTCAATTTATTGTTATTTTTAATACCTATCTATATTTTTCTATTCAGCCGATGGCCTCTGCAGACATGACCTTTGATAATGACCTATCAGTCCACATGTCCAGCAAGCCTGTCCTTGTTCCCTCGGTTGTGGGGCCCTGTGGGCGCCTGTAATCGGATGGCCCTGGGTTTGTTGGCCCCAGAGTCTGTCCTTGCTCTCTGCCATTACCTCCATAGCTCTTTCCTCTGACAGTCCATTCTTGGGCCCGCCCCCCTTTGCCACAGGATCTGGCCATGTGACCAAATTCACCACAAACCCAGCAATCTAGATTCACACCTCTTTGGTCTTCTCCTGGCATGTCCTGCTGCATGGGAAAGAAAGACCCATACCTGTTCCTTTCAGCCGCTGTCCTTTGAGCCTGTTGTTGGGAGGGGTCTGGAAACTCACCCCTCCTGCGGTTCTTATCACCCTGTTGTGGCCCAGTTCCCTGTCCGGGCAATGGAGCATGCAACATCTCTTGTTCACGGAGTCCTAGTTCTGCAGCACGGAACATAACTTCTAACATTACATCACCCATGATCTCAGTCTGTTCCGCCAGTGCTCGTTCTAGCATTTCCCTCTCGTGGGTGACTCGATCAACCGCCAGCTGTTTCTCCACCAGCTTTCTACGGACTGTCTCATGTCTTTCAGACGCTTCCGTGAATGCCCTCTGTCTTTCTGGAGAGAGGCATGTCATCCTCTCTTCCTCCACCCTGGCCCTCGCTGACTGGCTCCTCGTCACCGGGCCACGCCTCTCAGTTTGGTGCTGGTGTTGGGGGTGGGGGAAGCCTGGACAAGGAAAACTGGTGGGCTGTGGAAACTGTTTTTTCCCATACCTGCTGTCGGTCTCTGTTCCAGCCGTACGGCCAGAGTCAACTTCCTGGGACTGATGTAACAACACCGCTCTCCTCAGTCGCTTTCTTTGTCCCTTGGTTAAATTGCAGTCACCTGCAATGGACACTCCAGCGTGGATCGGCTCTGGTAAAACAGCTGTCTCTGGTTCTCTCTCCTCAAAGACCCCCTGTGTTGGAATCAAAATCATCATTCCAAGTCCCTCAGACACGCTCGTCACATGAGGGGAATCAGTCATATTCAAATCAATCAGGTTAACGTCACTGCTCAATTCGATCAATGAAGTGTCTGCAGAGGTTATTGGCATGCTACCATTGCCGGCATTATTTCTTTTCGCCTTTCGTTCTTTCTTTTTCTGTTTTTTTATTTGATTACTCAGCCTATAACGACTTCCTTTCCTATACTTAAATACAAGGTTTTGTAAAGGCCTGGATATCTTTGGCCATTGCTTCTTTACTCTTATTGTGACATTTCCAGTCATTGAAATAGACAGATTGTCTACCTTTGTTATTGTTATTGCATCTAAACCTTTAGTTGCTCCTATCGATGTTCCACTAAGGTCAACCTGTTGGGTATTCGACATTCTCACCACTTTCACGCACTCGCAATATTACCGTTTGGAAAAACAAGTTTCTCTGTGTTTAAAACTATTTTTACAAACTTGAGTTAAAATTCACTCACACTCTGATTTTTACCAGTGCAGACAGGAATTGACAAGACGCTTATTATACTACACCCCAGACTTCAACAGTCAATTTTCCCCAGTTGGAGTTGGAATCGTCAGAACTGCCTCTGTCAGCCCCCGAGCAACTGTGGAGAAAGAAAGAAAAAAACATACACTTAATTAGCAGTGGTACTTCCCTTCACAATCCATCATTATCTTTAAGCATGGAAATGTCGGGCATCTCTATACTAATATCACTTTAGAGAGAGTTAGTGCAATTCATTTGAATCATAAAATCACGGCCTTAGCCTTGTTCCGTTGTCCAATTTGAAAACTGGATTTCTCCCAATCCCTTGTTGTGTCCTCTCACACGACTCTCTGAGGAACACAATTCTGCATCAATCTCCACCTCTGTTCCGGTAGGTTGGTCCTCCTTTAGGACAATCAGAATTAGTTTTACAACCTATCATTTCTAAACATTTGTAATGGATATGGTAATTTAGCTGATTAAAATGTCTTCTTCGCCTTAATGAATTCGTCATACTTTTCTCATAAAATATTCTAAATCCTATTGACAGTTTAATGCCTATGTGTAGATGTAATTTTAACATTAGCTTCTATGTGTTGCTGTATTTATTTCTATCTAAGAAAGCCTAATATGTATTCCTATCTTACATCACATTTTACACATAATTAACATACATTCCCCCTTTTTAACACCAACCCTTAGGTGTTAAACGTCAACCGCCACCATCTCACGAGGAACAAAATACATTTTCAGTGACTCATATCACAGAATCCCCGTGCTTGCACAGTGTCCAGCTGTCAATGTTATAAACCATAGACCCCAGCACTATACCTCAGTAATATTCCCACAGATCTATGACCTCCAAGACCTGCCACCACACAGCCCAAAGTATTTTCGCCACAGTTTCGAACCCGAACGAAAACACCCCCGGCTCCCTTTATAAGGAATATCACAAACATCATTCCACCATACACGTACTCAGATGGGCAGCGCCCACACGGCACCCAGCTCCCACATCCGTCCTAACAACACTTCCCTGCACAACCCTATGCTAAAAATTAGAAGCAAGTATGGAGCTAGCACCTCTTCTAAATGAAAAAGAATTACACACCTTGTTCGCCTACGCCCGAACTAGAATCAACCCCACTTATGGAAAAACTGCACACACATACATACAACCGTGGCAGGCGAGAATCCCACCACTGAACCACCAATGCACAACATTCCCAGGCACGTCCCCTATGCCATACCCTTTGCACACCCTGGCCCTACCATTCTCCAACCCAGAATGTCTACCACCCAGATCACAGAATGGTACCCCTGACATCCTGGCATCAACGGGACGCCCACCCCTGCACGGCCCCCCATCACATCCTCCTGCACCACCGTGTGAGGGAGGGAAGGAGGAGGGAGGGAGGGAGCACCTATGATCATCAAGGGGAGAGGAGCTAGGAAAGAAGCTAGGGAAAGAGCCAGGACCTAAGCTAAGGACGCAGGACAGGAAGGGAGGAAAAAAATCCTATACGGGCTAGGGGGGGTAACGTAAACCAAAACAACCACGTCCACTCAAACCTGAACCAAAATCAACCATACACAATATGGCTCAAAGCCCAATGCTTTCGCAAACGTATCCCTTAACCGCTACTACACCGTCGCCTACAAAAATAATACACAAACCCAAGCAAAAAATTTTGAAGAATGGCACCCTGAAAACACAATCCCCACTATGAGAGGGGGGGGCTTAGCAACCCGTTCTAAACACAAAAAATACACACTATGTACCCTTAACCCCATTCATTAACATCAAATTGAAAACATAACACCATAACCGAATATCAAATAGCAAGCCACTTCAGATCCCAACTCGACAAGGGAAAGAGAGAGAGAGAGAGAAAGAGGGAGAGAGAAAGGGAGAGAGAAAGGAAGAGCGGGAGGGGGAGGAGGGAGAGGGAAGGAGGGGGAGAGAGAGAGAGAGTGGGGGAGGGGGAGAGGGAAGGAGGGGGAGAGGGAGAGAGAGAGAAAGTGAGAGAGGAGGGGGGCTGGGATCCCACCTCCCCCTACATCTCACTACTAGACTAAACTATACTTCCAACACTACTACTGCATAACAATCTAACCTTACTATCAAATTTACCTTCAAAAGAAAAAAACATCCTGTGTGTAGGACAAAATGAAAACCAAAGCAGCTCTGAATGGAAACCTAAACCTGGCCTCTGCCGCACCCTACTGCAATCCCAAACAAATACCACCCAAAAAATAAATCCCTCAAAATGGTCATCCGGCTCCCCTACCCTAGATAGTAAACACGGCGCCCCTACCCAAGATGGCCGTGCTCCTTGTTTACATGCCAAGTTGTATTAGTAGCACATCGCGAGATAACCCGAGAGTCCCATCATGCTACGTCATTAGCATAGGTAGCTTAGCATATTAGCTTCATTAGCCATTTGTGTGATAGCCAGCGTGGCTAGTTAGCATTAGCTTAGCTTCAACCATGACACCGCAATAACATCCCCCAAACGGCATATCGTCCCGTAGTGTCGAGTGGCCCGACACACCGCAATGTTAGCACAACACAGCTCCACCCCGCAGCAGAACTTTAATCCCCTTAAGCGCTAGTGTACAGATTTAATCAAAACAAAAACATTACACCATACATAGGCCATTGCAAATGTTAGCTCGACCCCGCCGCCAGCTGCCGCCATTGTTCTAGCAGTGCTCAGAACGACTTCCGGGTCAAACTACCCTTCCCATTCGATTCCTTATTTCATTAAACAATGACCTTAAACCCACCGAATTCGAAAATTCTAACGTACACCACACATCCCAGTGACCCCAACACACTTCCGATCCACTTCATATACTCGATACCACGATGCCCCGTCCATAGTTAGCCCCGCTCGCCCTCGTGGCTAACGTAGCAGCTAATGTCCGCTGCGTTCCATCGGCCCCCGAAAAAAAAACTGCGCTATCTATTACATTTCCCCGCGGCTGTTGGTCACTAGAATTTCATAATAATACAACAATAACCTACACATTTTTGGCATTCATTCCTAACCACTAACAGACATCCATCAAACACACATAATTAGCAAAACACATTATCTTAGTTATAAACATCCATTCACTTTCAGTGCTTGCACATTGTATCTACACCCACTTGTTACATTACTTTTTTCAATAGGTTCCCCGCGCTCATTTTTATCGCAATAAGAGCGTCCGCATTAGAATACACGCAATGAACACTTACATTGTAAACAGTATAATGAAACGATTCGTTGCTAAGAGCTTATTGTAATTGTTGTTGTGGGCCGAAACAGTGAAAATAGACGCCCAGGCGAGCACGCCCTTGTGGGATATGTGTCGAACATTGCCTCGTTGTAACTAACTTTCTCACGGTCAGCAGGCAACCCGATCCCCCTTAATCAAGCTCTAAACGGCCAGATTACGGCAGGATAGCTGCTACGTCCACACCGGCATTCGGCTAGCCTGGACGAACCTCTAAGCTTGTACATGCTCACCCAAAGCTGGCCTCCGTTCGCCTATTTCCGCTATTTGGGATCTCCACGACCCGTAACGAACTATATCATATCGGCGCCCCTCTTACATAACCACCCGATCCCGCGACCTGTAACGGTGTTGGACTGAAGTCTGGAAATCCCATCCGCGTCCTTGCCGACGTCCATATGCCACTGCTTTCTGCCGCTTGAGATGCGCCAGTAAACAAAGGCACGGCGTTATCCCAGCAATCGCACACTTCATACCCCACTCACGGTATACAATACGCGAAAAACTCATCACATCTATACACCCCTGAAAGACGACCAGTGGCTCGACAACCCCATCCCGGCCAGTCCTATTCAGACTGTACTCTAACGTACTTTTCAAACACATAGATAATTTGGCAGCGATCAAACGCCATCTACCCAGCGCAGCACGATTCCATCAATCACGAGTGACATTCTGAACATCCCCGCTTCAAATTGACGCTGCACAATATGACATCGAACGTCACGCATCCCCGTCACCATCATTGCGCCCACCGAGATCCCCGCGACAGACACGGAGCTCCGGCGGGCGTCCTTAGCAACCCCATCCCACCTGGACGCCTCGTTGTCGGCATAATCGCCTTGTGTCTGTCACTCACCTGATTCACGTAGAATTGTAGAATCCAGATCACCCGGCGCTGTAGAGTCACGAACCCCTTGCTCGTATGCCGAAAAATTTACGTTCCAGCTAAGGGTCAAACGGCACCATTTATCGTAAAAGGAATAAGGATTTTATCTTATAAAACCATCTAATCTAACTTACTCTGCGTTGTGTTTCTCTATACACCTTAAAACCTATTTACTGATAAAACCAACACGGTTTGTAGGACGGCAGCGAAGCAGGAGAATGAAGAGGAGAAGTTTACTATTTCTCAGATCCAGCTTTATTTTCAGAGTCAAGAAGTACAACAATGAATCTGGTTCAAAGGAGTATACTGTGCAATAATATTGATGTACCAAACACTATGCCGTTTGTCACCAACACTAGACTAAGAAAGTAGATTAAAGAATAATAATCTTCGATGGAGCCTTAGTGGCAGAGCGTCGTTGAGTTGTTGATTTTCTCTGTTGCCTCTGGGGACAAAGGATTCTTTTCTCGTTTCAAAAAGCTTCTTCTTCGTGTGTTCCTCTGCTTGCCGTCCTCTTCCAAAAGGGGGGGTGGTGTGTTCTGTTCTCGGTGTGTCTTCTTGTGATTCCCACACCCCCCTTTTATCAATGAGGGAGAAATCTCTGCGTGACGTCCAAGTGACATCACACATATGGTCTCATCCAATCGCAAGCTTTCACAGTTGGTATTTGAAAGTGGGTGGTTTCCAAACAGACCCAACTGACTTACGCCTTTTTTTAAAGTCAGAGAGTTGAATAGCCTAAACTAAACTTAATACCTTTTAGTATTTAAGCTTCAAGATATATCTAGTTGATTTGAGATTGATTTTCTAAACACAGACATATTACTTTTAACTAGTAGAATCTTTATATGAGATGAGAATCACCATCTGTTACCATCAAGCCCAGTTTCATAGTTTTATAATTATTCTTTTAGCTTAGATCAATATCTGTTTTTAAACAGCTATTACTCAGCACGTTGGGTATTCTCCAGTTTGGTTTATAGAAAAGGCTTGATTGTAACCTCGATGACTCTCTGTCATAAACACAGCATATTTCATATCATTACGTCCAAGATTCTTAGCACAACATAACAGTAATATTTGCAGTTTAATTTGGAGCTTCATTAAGGATATAAACATTCATTTAAAAGTATGAGTTCTTCTGTAATCCTGAAACTAGGCCCTCCTATGTTCCAGCTGCCTATTTCTGTGTGTCACTAGAGACCCCACAGATAACGGAGTTGTGTGATGTGCCCAGCTCATTGTTTTAGCTGTTAGCCAACACCCATTGTAAACATTTCTTATTGACCACCTACTGTCTCTCACATTCCCAGCTGCTTCACACACACCCTGCCTTGATTACATCCTGCTCCTAGTATACTTTGCTGTCTCTAACTTGGCCCTTTGGTTGACTAATGGGACAGCTGTTTTCTGACCAAATCCTATGTACTTACAACCTTTTTCTCCTAGGAACATTTTCGAGTACATTTTAGGAGCTATATTTACCAAATGATACGACAAAGGCAACTGGTGTGAAATGGAATGGCGGAAGTGCTTTGCAAGTCTTGCGAGCCGCGTGATTACGAAACCTAGCGTCAGTCAGTGCCAATCAGAGAGCGTCTCCGAGAAATGCGGCTAGGTTTCGTAATCACGCTTGCGCCCATCAAAACTAGATTAGATTAATGTATTGGCATCATATACAGCTTGCGGTACACACCTGCCGCAGCGCGCGCGCACACACACACGCGCGCGCGCAGTACTGTATATGAATGAATGACATATAATATATATAGCCTACGGCGGGCTGAATGAATGAACGCAGTATGGCTTATTATTCCATAATTAAGCCTATAGGCTACTGTTCATTCGTAGGCGCACACAAGACTTGTTATGGAATATTAATGCAGTCTATTTCCACCGATTAGCTTTAGTTCTTATTTATTTATCCACTGTCATTTCAGTGTTGGTGTATAGGCTATATAGTGTATTTCAATATAAGTTTAATTGATTAATGATATATTCGAAGGAATGCAGGTTTATAGCTATATCAACCCCCTCCAATGTACAGTAAATGACCAAGTATGGTTTTGTCGATATTCCAATGTACAGTTTTGCTTGTACAGTGTAAGTCTATCCCCCACCCACCCCTCCTACCCAACCTCCTCCAACAGTTTCTACGTCAAATGTAGGCCCTACTCTCTTTTCTGGACTCTTTTTGTATCACAAACAGTACTGTATTTGCAAATCTGGTATGTCATAAATGTATAGATGTAGCAGTACTGTCTATCTGTGTCGTGTGTGTCATATATGTTATGATGAATTGAAAATGGGGGACCCTGATGTAAACAAGACGAAATTCTTTCTCTGGTCTGCATCCCCTTATGTAATTGAGCTGTACTGTACTGTACTGTACCCATTCTGCAATCTGTTAATAAAGTTTTCAATCAATCAATCAATCAAACAAAGGTCTGTCCCATTGTATACCAATCAATGGGATACATTGCATGTTGACCTGCATTCTTTCAAATGTATATAATTAATCATTAAAACAGATGTGTAACAAATAAGAAATACAAATTCCACAGAAGGCATTCAATTATTATTATTTTCAATCATTTCACAATAATTGCATAATTGTGTTTGAATATCTGAGTAATTAAAGTAATTATACATTTGTCCAAAATAGCTGGTTCAGATATGGTTAAGCAGCTGCCCTGTGATCAGATGAATCCATATTATTTATTTTTCCGACATCAAATGCGTAATTTCTTATTGTACAAATATTGTCATATTTATTTTAATTATGATTAAGTAATTAATTCCAAGGAGGCCTGTAGCGTTGACGTGAAGGAATCACTATGAGAACACAGTCTGTCAAGTTATAATAACATTTTAAATTAGTCAATCAATCATGAGATTTGATCGTGGGCTGAGAGCATATTTAAGTGTGTTCCTCAGCACTCTTAAATCTGCTCTCAGCCACGATCAAATAAGATCTCAGGAAAGTTTGGGGACTCCCACTCCCAGCCCTAATATGTCTTAAATGGGCTGAAATCTGGCTAAGACGAAATATTTTGTCGTAACTTCGTTCGGGAATGAGACCCATTCTCTTTTTGTGAAGACATGATTATTCCAAAAATGACTGTTCAAGTTTTTTCAAACAATAAACCCTGGATCACAAAGAAGCTAAAACATACACTTAATCAGAAGAAAATAGCATTCACCTCCGGAAACAGGATTGAGGCTAAATTGATTCAGGCCGGGTTAAACAAGGAAATTAAAGCGGCCAAAAGGGAGTACAAGGAGAAGGTGGAAAGGCTCTTCCAGGAGGGCAAGAGATGCCTGGAAAGGTGTCGAGACACTTGCTGGCCTGCAAAACAACAGACCCCCGTCCCATTTAAGAACAGAGGAATGTGTGGAGTTTGCAGATAACCTGAACAGCTTCTACTGCAGGTTTGATACACACACCTTCACTCAGGAGAGGGAGGAGCTGACCACCAATCTCCTGTGTAAAGCCGCGACCAGTGATGCCACAGATTACTTGTAAAAGTAATCCGATTACTGATTACTGATTACTCCTATAAAAAGTAATCCAAGTTACTTTACTGATTACTTGATTATCAGAGTAACTTAGTTACTTTGAAAGTAACTAGGTTACGAAGTCGTCGTCGTTCCCCCAACCGTTTTTTTTAAACGCTTTATTGAAAGTGCATAAATTGTTTTTAACTTGTTTCTCTGCACATAACGTAAATTGTTAAACTAGTGATTCAGCTTCTGTACCATCAAGTATGGTAAAGCAACAGTCTATGATGCTCACAGTCTATGATGCTCTTCAACCTTGAACTGGAGAGTCTGGACTGGACAGATGAACTCAATGGTACACTGGTTGAAGAAACATGGCATGGTTTCAAAACCAAATTCTCAACAATACTAAACGACATGGCCCCCCTAAGAACCACCAGGGTAAAAAATCGCGCTGAGCCGTGGATGCACTCCGAAATACTGGCCGCTATGAAAACCAGAGACAAAAAATGCTCTGAGTTTCGTAAAAGTCAGTCAAAGCTTACTAAAAGCACGAGCAGTGAACTCCAAGCCCACGTGACTGAACTCAAACTAGAAAGAAACAGACTAAGAAACGACGTAAACTCCATGATCAAAACTGCAAAAAAGAATTTCATCAATGACAAAACTGAGGAAAACAAAAACAAACCACGTGAACTTTGGAAATTACTCAATAATCAACTAGGATGCAGTAAAAAACTTAAAACCAGATTCTCAAACATAAACATAAAAACGGACAACACGCTCATCACAGACAAGCTGGATGTAGCCAATTACTTAAACATTTTCTTCACAAACATAGCCACAACACTGGTAAACAAACTACCCTCCCACTCAGGGCTTTATGGGGTAGAACACATAGTAGCTTACTACAAAAACCTAGGGGTCCGCAAGGACGACTTCAAGCTGGAAATGGTAACAACAGATGAGGTACTCAATAAACTGAGCGCCCTCCAACCTAAGAAGGCCACTGGCCATGACAACATCCCCTCCAAATTCCTCAGAGACTCAGCAGCCGCCATCACCCCAATCATCACACACATAATAAACCTCTCCATAAAACAGGGACACGTCCCCAAGGACTTCAAAATTGCGAGGGTGACCCCTCTGCACAAAAAGGGCAGCAAATTAGACCCAGGCAACTACCGCCCTGTTTCTATTCTCACCTCCATCTCGAAAGTCATGGAAAAAATAGTCTACGAACAGGTCGAAAAGTACCTAGTGGAAAAAAATCTAATCTACGAATTCCAATCTGGCTTCAGAACATCCCACTCCACTGACACATGCCTTCTCTATTTGAATGACCACATCAAACAAGAGGTGGACGCAGGCAAATACTGCGGCATGGTCATGCTGGACCTACAAAAGGCCTTTGACACGGTCAATCACTCCATTCTGATTGACAAGCTAAAAGCAATTGGTTTTGATAGTCTATCAGTGAGCTGGATGCAATCCTACCTTGAGGGGAGGGAACAGATGGTGGAGGTAAACGGTACCCTACCCCCCCCCCCCTCACAGTGAGCTGTGGTGTTCCACAAGGAAGCATACTAGGACCGCTACTGTTCCTAATTTATGCAAATGACATGTCGTCAGCTTGTGACTGCAACTTGTTCCTGTTTGCGGACGACTCAGCCCTGCTGGTCTCTGACAAGAACAAGTTACAGGTTGAAAAAACCCTCAGCTCGGAACTAGGCAGAATCTGCATATGGCTCGCTGATAACAAACTATCATTACACATGGGCAAAACAGAGTCCATTCTCTTCGGTTCAAATAACAAACTCAGCAAGACCGACGGCTTCTCAGTTACAGTGGGTGACAATATTGTCACAAGAAAAGATAAAATTACCTACCTGGGTTCCATCCTAGAGGCTAATCTCTCCTGTGACAAAATGGCATCCAATGTAATAAAAAAAGTCAACCAACGAACTCGATTCTTGTACCGGATCTCCTCTCTGGTAAACAAGAATATCCTGAAGACTCTGGCAGGAGCACTCATTCAGGGGTACTACGACTATGCTTGCACCTCATGGTACCAAAGCACCTCAAAGGCGCTAAAAACAAAATTACAAACATCTCAAAACAAACTGGTCAGACTACTGCTTGACCTTACTCCTAGAACCCACCTCACCCCTGCCCACTTTGACAACCTAGGATGGCTTAGAGTAGACGACAGAGTACAGCAACTTGCAATGGGCCTGGTCTACAAGATACACTACACGACCAAGGTACCCATGTACATGTCAAAATACTTCCCAAAGGTCAGTGAATACCACGATCACAACACCAGAGGGAGCTCCACAAATCATGTTAAACCCAGATTCGGCTCAAATAAGGGACTAAACACGTTTCGCAATTATGCCACATCAATGTGGAACGCCCTACCCAAAGCTGTAAAGGAATGTGGATCACTACCCACTTTCAAAACCTCTCTCAAGGGACACCTACGGGAGACTGCAATTCAACACTGGCCCCTGTAAATATCCTAACCCAACCCCCTCCAATGTACAGTCATTTACCTAGTATGGTTTTGTCAATAGTCCAATGTACAATTTTGTTTGTTTGTACAGTGTCTCCTCCCCCCCCCCCTCAATGTACAGTTTTACTTGTTTATACAGTGTGCCCCCCCCCCCCAACCACCTCCAATGTAAATTACCCAGTATGGTTGTCAATATCCCAATGTACCCAACCCCCCCCACCCAACCTCCTCCAATGTACAGTTTCTACGTCAAATGTATATACTCCCTTTTCTTGACTCCTTCTGTATCACAAACAGTACTGTATTTGCAAATCTGGTATGTCATAAATGTATAGATGTAGCAGTACTGACTATCTGTATGTCATATATGTCCTGATGAATTGAAAATGGGGGACCCTGATGTAAACAAGACGAAAGTCTTTCTCTGGTCTGCATCCCCTTAACAATTGTGTGTATTGAGCTGTACTGTATTGTACCCATTCTGCAATCTGTTAATAAAGTTTTCAATCAATCAATCAATCAAAACAGCATTAGAGCAGCCAGCCAGTGGTTTTACAAAACCAGTGTATCCATTCACATCTAACAAATGCAGGCTGAACTATTCAATTATATCAACTGTAACTATTAAATTGTTTTTATAAATGTCTCTCTATAAACATACAATCAGTCTCTCTTTAACATGTAAATTAACTGTAAATCTGGCAAATAAGAGCTTTTGCTCTGCCACCATCAAATATACATTAATCAAAAGGGAAAGAAACAATCTCTCTCTTTTGCTGTTTGGCTGGCCTCCGAGTCCTCCTGTACCCAGATTCGGCTCAAACAAGGGACTAAACACGTTTCGCAATTATGCCACAACAATGTGGAACGCCCTACCCAAAGCTGTAAAGGAATGTGAATCCCTGCCCACATTCAAAACCGCTCTTAAAGAGCACCTACGGGAGGCTGCAATTCGAAACTGGCCACCGTAAATGCCCAAAACCCCCACCACCTCCTAATAGACAGTCTCCTCCCCACCGCATGTATATATTCCCTCCCCGCCGTATGTATATTTCCCTCCCACCCACCCACCCCCTCCTAATGTACAGTCCCCTCCCCATCATATGTATATACTCCGTCAGGATCTAGGGGTAACAGTACTGTATATTTGAATACCGCCTATGTCACAAATGTATCAGTACTAAATACCTATATGTCCCTATGCCATAAATGTCATGTATGTTGTGTATGTCATAAATGTCTATATGAATTGAAAATGGGGGACCCTGATGGAAACAAGACAAACGTCTTTCTCAGGTCTGCATCCCCTTAACAATTGTATGTATTGAGCCGTACTGTATTGTACCCATTCTGCAATCTGTTAAATAAAGTTTTCATTCATTCATTCATTCAGTCGAAGCGTCGGCTAGTGTTGTGATTCCAGATGCTTTCAATGCAATTGGATGTGCTGTTTTTAGCGGTAGACAGTATTTTGTTTCCTCCGCATATGAACGTGAAGTAGTGACTGAGGCCCCGTTTAGACGAGCGTTTTTGGGATGGAAGTCTGAACAGAAACTCACTTTTAATTTTGCCAAGCGTTTTGGGGTGGAATTCTCCGACGACGGAGCCCTGCTGTCACACGATTGGCGCATATGTCACATGACGTGCTGTGAAGACCCGCCCTACTCTGCCTCTGATTCGCAGACTGGATGGGGAATGTGATTGTACCAAAGCAGAGTCACTCACAGACAGAGTGTCCAGTCACGCCGCGGGACACATTCTTGTGTAACCCTTTCACTGCCACACTACGTCACTCCCAAAAGAAAAACAGCTCAAAATGTATTTTTGACTGTCGAAAACGAAATAAAATACTGCATTCCGCCTACATTATGAATTTATGATGAGATAGTAACAAAATAGTAACGCACAGCCACTTGGACAAGTAACTGCAATCAGATTACTGGATTTTAAAGATTAACGCGTTAGATTACTATTTTCGGGGGAAAGTAATCAGATTACAATAACGCGTTACTTAGTAACGCGTTACCGGCATCACTGGCCGCGACTAGCACCAACCTAGAGTTTCACCCAGTGGCGGTTGGAATGCCCCACGGGCCCTGAGGCGAGATTGACAGCTCGGGCCCCCCCCCCCCCCACACACACACACACCACCCGGCACCCGGGACATCCCTCCCTCCTCCCACGTGTGCGCAACACGCACGTTAACACTTTAATCGCCATGGGTTAAATTCATAATTTACCATCCCTCGCCAGCTCTATTTGTCTATGGAGAAGTTCCCCTTCTTTGCAGGGCTATAACTTTTTAAATTCTATTGCTAAATTGCCATTATTATGGCCCATTCAATGTCCTATATGTATTGTTCAGGGTGTAGCAACGTTAAACTTTTTCATTCACATATTCATACTAAAATATGGTCTAAAGTATAAGTATGTTTTTATCGTTTTCTGCAGCTTTCTCCAGAACTTGATTTATAGCTCCAAATGCATTATATTGATGATGAAATACAGTTTGATAGCAATCGGCGCGAGATAAAAAATTTCAACTGGACGTGGTTCTAGAAGTTACTGCATATCATCTGATGATGACCGGATGGGCGGGGGATCGTTTATAATTCCGTGGGCAGCGTTAGATGATTCATCCAGAGTGGGTCATATGTTCATCATAGCAGTTTATATGGCACACGTTAGAATATAACGCTGAATCTTACCATGGCTTCCTCGCGCCGCTGGCAGATGAGCGTGGAACAGAATTTTTTCTATTATGGGATGGAGAAATGCCCAATCCATTTCCAGGTTGTATAATAGTATATACGTCCAAATCATGTTGTTTTTTCGAGTTATTTGCACCGATCGATGTTCACTGTATCAAGACGGAGTCTCTCTAACGATAGCGAGTGCCCGGACCACATATGGATGAGCACTTCCGGTTCAAAGGCTCATTTCCGGTTGGCGATCTGCCGATCGGCCACCAGATGGCGCTCTTGAACCGCTAGAGAGTTGAGTGGAGCTTTGCAGTGTGTCTCAGGGCTCCGGAAAGGAAATATGATTTCGATGACAGATTTTTGAAATATTGACATCAAAGACGAGTTACGGCGTCTTCGGCAGAATGAGCATGGCTAGGAATGACGTCTTAACTCGTCCCCGGCGATCATAGTGTTAATAAGAACGCTTCAATAAGGATGTACACACTGAAAATCGTTTAATGGTCCACTACAAAACTGTACAAATATATAGCCCATAGGTCTATGACTCTATGATATATCTATTCTAGGCCTATGTGTTTGCCAGAAAGGTCCATTGAAACAGAATAGACATTCATATATAGTAATTAGGCCTATTAGCCTATATGTGTCCATCAACTTAAAGTCACGGAGCACGGAGGGTCATAAAAAAATAAGGAATGATCAAATCGCTTTTGTCTTCTCTTCTACTGTGAAGCCAAGCTGGGTCATGCAGGTCTCTCTCCCATCTCTCTCTCCTATGATCCCATCTCTCACACACAATTCTGGAAATTCCTGGAATAGTGGAATAAAACAGGAACAAACGTTTCAGCACCACAGAGAGTGTTCTCCGCACTGCGGCGGTATATAAAGCCCCAGGCTCGCCACAACAGTGGATTTCAAAGATAGCCACTTTTATAGATAATTCATTTGTATCGCAACGGAGTCACGGATCTAGTCGGGCCACGTAGCATTATGTCGACAAAAATCGAATAGAATAAACAAGTGTAAAATAAAGAATTTTAAACGAAGTTTAGCCTATTAAATCATTTTATAAGCGTTCGTTTATTTGCGGTCTGTGTGAGAAGCATCCATCTCTGTCCCCACGCTGTCAGGCCGTCACAGGCCCGCTCAGCAGCGCCACCCACCCAATGGCTGAATTGCCAATGGCTGAATTGGAGTATTGCACTGTGCGGGATTGATTGATTGATTGATTGATTGATTAAAAACTTTATTAACAGATTGCAGAATGGGTACAGTACAGTACAGCTCAATACATACAATTGTTAAGAGGATGCAGACCAGAGAAAGACTTTCGTCTTGTTTACATCAGGGTCCCCCATTTTCAATTAATCATATGACACACACGACATACAGATAGACAGTACTGCTACATCTATACATTTATGACATACCAGATTTGCAAATACAGTACTGTTTGTGATACAATGTGTCCAGAAAAGAGTGTATATACATTTGACGTAGAAACTGTACATTGGAGGAGGTTGGGTAGGTGGGGTGGGGTTGGGTGGGTGGGGGGGGGGGACTGTACATTGGAGGTGGGTGGGGGGGGGGGGGGGGTTGAGTAGGGGGGGGGTGGGGGACACTGTACACTGTACAGTGGAATACTGACAAAGCCATACTTGGTCATTTACTGTACAACTGGGTTAGGACATTTGTGGGGGCCAGTTTCGAATTGCAGTCTCCCGTAGGTGTTCTTTGAGTGTTTTTGAAAGTGGGTAGTGATTCACATTCCTTTACAGCTTTGGGTAGGGCGTTCCTGCGGGCAGATCCACGATGCGTTTATTTAAACTTTATTTAACAGATTGCAGAATGGGTACAGTACAGTACAGCTCAATACACACAATTGTTAAGGGGATGCAGACCAGAGAAAGACTTCCGTCTTGTTTACATCAGGGTCCCCCATTTTCAATTCATCATAAATGTAGTTCCCTCCCCTTTGTATATATTTACTGTATGTCACAAATGTAACAGTACTGCATTGAGTATGTCATAAATGTCATTATGAATTGAAAATGGGGGACCCTGATGTAAACAAGACGAAACTGTACTGTACCCATTCTGCAATCTGTTAATAAAGTTTTCAATCAATCAATCAATCCCGCACAGTGCAATACTCCAATTCAGCCATTGGCGCTGCTGAGCGGGCCTGTGACGGCCTGACAGCGTGGGGACAGAGAGAGCTGGGCTGTTGTTCTGCAGATGGATGCTTCTCACACAGACCGCAAATAAACGAACGCTTATAAAATGATTTAATAGGCTAAACTTCGTTTAAAATTCTTTATTTTACACTTGTTTATTCTATTTGATTTTTGTCGATATAATGCTACGTGGCCCGACTAGATCCGTGACTCCGTTGCGATACAAATGAATTATCTATAAAAGTGGCTATCTTTGAAATCCACTGCTGCGGCGAGCCTGGGGCGAGCCTTTATCGCTACCGGGGAAACATAGGGGGAACATAGGACCCGGGGAACATAGAACCCTTTTGGAACATGGGAAACATAGGGGGAACATAGGACCCGGGGCATGGTGCAATGCAGTCTGTCGATCCAGTCCCACGAACAGGAACTCCATTCAGTCCCGGGCCCGGGCACCCCCCCCCGCGGGCCCTGAGGCGACTGCCTCGCCTGCCTCGCCTATATCGCCGCCCCTGGTTTCACCCTAGGGAGGTGGAAAGGGTGCTCAAGAGAACAAACCCTCATAAGGCCCCAGGTCCTGACAACATCAGTGGGCACTTGCTGAAGGTCTGTCATGAGAAGCTGGCTGAGGTCTTCTGTAACCTCTTTAACCGATCCTTGTCTGAACCATATGGAAGTCCTCCATCATTTGCCCAGTCCCTAAGAAAACTAACCCCAGAGGTGGCGTCTGTGTGTATATTCACAAAGATACCAAATTCATCAACCGTACTGACCTTAACCATGACGAAATTGAAACTGTTTGGATTGAAATCTTATTTGAAAGGGCTAAATCAGTACTAGTAGGCACAATGTATAGACCGCCAGAACACAGTGGCTTCTATGACACACTTGATGGGTGTTTAGCTGGGGTAGAGGGCGTAGAAGAAATTCTTATTGGGGACTGGAACACGGATATGCTACGGAAAGCAGCACCAGTCTTCAAGGCCTTCAGTAGGTTTTGTGATCTACACGGCCTCAGCCAGCTAATCACCCAACCCACAAGGGTATGTGAATCAACTCAGACTACCATTGACCTCATCCTGACCTCTGACAAGTCCAAGATCTCCAATAAAGGGGTTATAGCATGCGGGTTAAGTGATCATTATATGATATTCTGTACCCGCAAAAAGCTAAAGCAAAACAGTCACATCTAGAGACCTCAAAACCTACTCTAGCGAGGCCTTTAACCTTGAACTGGAGAACCTGGACTGGTCAGATGAGCTCAATGGTACTCTGGTTAAAACTGTTAAAAAAAATTTCATCAATGACAAAACTGAGGAAAACAAAAACAAACCATGTGAACTTTGGAAATTACTCAATAATCAACTAGGCTGCAGTAAAAAACTTAAAACCAGATTCTCAAACATAAACATAAAG
The DNA here is from genome assembly GCF_963971535.1 of Notolepis coatsorum. Classification (NCBI taxonomy): domain Eukaryota; kingdom Metazoa; phylum Chordata; class Actinopteri; order Aulopiformes; family Paralepididae; genus Notolepis; species Notolepis coatsorum. The sequence continues at coordinate 166,709,430 of NC_140171.1, read as the reverse complement.
ACGGACAACACGCTCATCACAGACAAGCTGGATGTAGCCAATTACTTAAACACTTTCTTCACAAACATAGCCACAACACGGGTAAACAAACTACCCTCCCACTCAGGGCATTATGGGGTAGAACACATAGTAGCATATTACAAGAACCTAGGGGTCCACAAAGACGACTTCAAACTGGAAATGGTAACAACTAGGGATGTCCGATATTATCGGCCTACCGATATTATCGGCCAATATCGCCATTAAAATGTGATATCGGAAAATATCGGTATCGGTTTAAATTTTTTATTTTTTTTTAATTTCTATAACTTTTATTTACCCAGGCAAGCAAGTAAGAACAAATTCTGATTTTATTTATTGTCAAAAGTATGCATAATGTTGTGTTAATTCCACAACAAGAGGTATGTAATGTTAATTACTTGAAATTATTCAATTTTCTGGGGGGCGAAACCCTGCATATATCGGTATCGGTTGATATCGGTTGATATCGGTTGATATCGGTATCGGAAATTAAGAGTTGGACAATATCGGTATATCGGTATCGGTAAAAAAGCCAATATCGAGCATCCCTAGTAACAACAGATGAGGTACTCAAAAAACTCAGCGCCCTCCAACCGAACAAGGCCACTGGCCATGACAACATCCCCTCCAAATTCCTCAAAGACTCAGCAGCCGCCATCACCCCAGTCATCACACACATAATAAAACTCTCCATAAAACAGGGACACGTCCCCAAGGACTTCAAAATTGTGAGAGTAACACCCCTGCACAAAAAGGGCAGCAAATTAGACCCAGGCAACTACCGCCCTGTTTCTATCCTTACCTCAATCTCGAAAGTCATGGAAAAAATAGTATACGAACAGGTCGAAAAGTACCTCGCGGAAAGAAATTGAATCTACGAATTCCAATCTGGCTTCAGAACATCCCACTCCACTGACACATGCCTTCTCTATTTGAACGACCACATCAAACAAGAGGTGGACGCGGGCAAATACTGCGGCATGGTCATGCTGGACCTACAAAAGGCCTTCGACACTGTCAATCACACCATTCTGATTGACAAACTAAAAGCAATTGGTTTTGATAGTCTATCAGTGAGCTGGATGCAATCCTACCTGGAGGGGAGAGAACAGATGGTGGAGGTAAACAGTACCCCCCCCCCCCCCTCCCAGTGAGCTGTGGTGTTCCACAACTAAGCATACTAGGACCGCTACTGTTCCTAATTTATGCAAATGACATGTCGTCAGCCTGTGACTGCAACTTGTTCCTGTTTGCGGACGACTCAGCCCTGCTGGTCTTCAGTGATGCCCCAGTGATGCCATTAACGCGTTACTAAGTAACGCGTTATTGTAATCTGATTACTTTTCCCCGAAAATAGTAATCTAACGCGTTAATCTTTAAAAGCCAGTAATCTGATTGCAGTTACTTGTCCAAGTGGCTGTGCGTTACTATTTCGTTACTATCTCATCATAAATTCATAATGCAGGCGGAATGCAGTATTTTATTTCGTTTTCGACAGTCAAAAATACATTTTGAGCTGTTTTTCTTATTTGGGAGTGACGTTGTGTGGCAGTGAAAGGGTTAAATACAAGAATGTGTCCCGCGGCGTGACTGGACCCTCTGTCTGTGAGTGACTCTGCTTTGGTCCAATCACATTCCCCATCCACAGTCTGCGAATCAGAGGCAGAGTAGGGCGGGTCTTCACAGCACGTCATGTGACATATGCGCCAATCGTGTGACAGCAGGGCTCCGTCGTCCGGAGAATTCCACCCCAAAACGCTTGGCAAAAACGGAGGAAACAAAATACTGTCTACCGCTAAAAACAAAGCATCTGGAATCACAACACTAGCCGACGCTTCAACTAGGTACAGGAGGGTTGATGGTGGCAGAGCAAAAGCTCTTATTTGCCAGATTTACAGTTAATTTACATGTTAAAGAGAGACTGATTGTATGTTTATAGAGAGACATTTATAAAAACAATTTAATAGTTACAGTTGATATAATTGAATAGTTCAGCCTGCATTTGTTAGATGTGATACACTGGTTTTGTAAAACCACTGGCTGGCTGCTCTAATGCTGTGAGCATCATAGACTGTTGCTTTACCATACTTGATGGTACAGAAGCTGAAGCACTAGTTTAACAATTTACGTTATGTGCAGAGAAACAAGTTAAAAACAATTTATGCACTTTCAATAAAGCGTTTAAAAAAAACTGTTGGGGGAACGACGACGACTTCGTAACCTAGTTACTTTCAAAGTAACTAAGTTACTCTGATAATCAAGTAATCAGTAAAGTAACTTAGATTACTTTTTAAAGGAGTAATCAGTAATCAGTAATCAGATTACTTTTACAAGTAATCTGTGGCATCACTGCTGGTCTCTGACAAGAACAAGTTACAGGTTGAAAAAACCCTCAGCTCGGAACTAGGCAAAATCTGCATATGGCTCGCTGATAACAAACTATCATTACACATGGGCAAAACAGAGTCCATTCTCTTCGGTTCAAATAACAAACTCAGCAAGACCGACGGCTTCTCGGTTACAGTGGGTGACAACATTGTCACAAGGAAAGATGAAATTACCTACCTGGGTTCCATCCTAGAGGCTAATCTTTCCTGTGACAAAATGGCATCCAATGTAATAAAAAAAGTCAACCAACAAACTCGATTCTTGTACCGGATCTCCTCTCTGGTAAACAAGAATACCCTGAAGACTCTGGCAGGAGCACTCATTCAAGGGTACTACGACTATGCTTGCACCTCATGGTACCAAAGCACCTCAAAGGCGCTAAAAACAAAATTACAAACATCTCAAAACAAACTGGTCAGACTACTGCTTGATCTTACTCCTAGAACCCACCTCACCCCTGCTCACTTTGACAACCTAGGATGGCTTAGAGTAGACGACAGAGTACAGCAACTTGCAATGGGCCTGGTCTACAAGATACACTACACGACCAAGGTACCCATGTACATGTCAAAATACTTCCCAAAGGTCAGTGAATACCACGATCACAACACCAGAGGAAGCTCAACAAATCATGTTAAACCCAGATTTGTCTCAAACATGGGACTAAACACGTTTCGCAATTATGCCACATCAATGTGGAACGCCCTACCCAAAGCTGTAAAGGAATGTGAATCCCTACCCACATTCAAAACCGCTCTTAAAGAGCACCAACGGGAGGCTGCAATTCGAAACTGGCCACCGTAAATGTCCAAACCCCCCCATCCCCACCCCCTTCTAATAGACCGTCTCCTCCCCACCGCATGTATATATTCTCTCCCCACCGTATGTAGCGGCACGGTGGTGTAGTGGTTAACACTGTCGCCTCACAGCAAGAAGGTCCAGGGTTCGATTCCCGCTTGGGGACCAGGTTTCCATGATGCCAGGTACCCAGGTGGGGTATCTCCCAGGCCTTTCTGTGTGGAGTTTGCATGTTCTCCCCGTGCTCGCAAGGGTTTCCCCCCTGATAAGATAAACCCAATGGAAAAACATGCACAACAACAGATCGCTAACGCTGTGGCGTCCTTGACGAAGACGGACAGGAGCACTTGGATTGGTCCCCTGGCGCGGCTCACGTTGACGCCTGTCTGCTCCCGGCTGCCCTTGGGGGGGAAGGACGACGGGATGGGTTAATCGCAGAGACGAATCGCATCAGCGATCCTACAGACAATGCATGCGTGTGTGTTCCGGTGTGTGTGTGTGTTGAGGATAATTGCCAATGCCAATTAAAGACCTCTGAGCAGGTCCTGCATTATTATTATTATATTTCTCTCCCACCCCCTCCTAATGTACAGTCTCCTCCCCACCGTATGTATATATTCTCTCCCACCCACCCACCCACCCCTCCTAATGTACAGTCCCCTCCCCATCATATATGTATATACTCTGTCAGGTTCTATGGGTAACAGTACTGTATATTTGAATACCGTTTATGTCACAAATGTATCAGTACTAAATACCTGTATGTCCCTATGCCATAAATGTCATGTATGTTGTGTATGTCATAAATGTCAATATGAATTGAAAATGGGGGACCCTGATGTAAACAAGACAAACGTCTTTCTCTGGTCTGCATCCCCTTAACAATTGTGTGTATTGAGCCGTACTGTATTGTACCCATTCTGCAATCTGTTAAATAAAGTTTTCATTCATTCATTCATTCATTCATTCATTCATTCATCATTCATTCATAAACTAGGCGTTAGGTAGTTTGCTGCTGTTCGAGGCGGAAATGGGCGCGTCACACGATTGGGCGCACATGTCACATGATCAGAAACGTCAGTGGCCAATCAGATCGCACCAGAAACGTCAGTGGCCAATCAGATTCGCAAAACACGAATGCGGAAGCATAAATCCGTTAGGATAAGAATAGACGCGCCATGCACGTGTTCTTTTTTTCCGTAGCCGCATTTTGCGGAGACGCTCTCTGATTGGCCACTGACTGACGCTCTCTCAAAAGTGACTATTGCACAACTGATTTGACGACAAAAAATCCACCAAGGGGGGGAAACCCACCCTTCACCCCCCTCCCCCCTTCTCCTCGCCATACCTTGCCTTTTTGTAAGGGTCCACCTGTCCCTGGACCTTTCTCCCCTGTCTGTACTCCTCAAGAGCCCCCTCCTTTTCACATTCTCTCCCATGGTCTCCCTCCACTCATGAACAATATTCCTCTGCCTATTCTAGGACCCTTTCCCCCTGCCTGTACTCTTCAACAACCCCCACATTTACCCCCACCTTTGCACAGACATTTCCCATCTGTACCTCCCCCTGCTGGACATTCATCTGGACTTCCCCTTGTCTCACGCATCCATACCCATACTGGTGTATATTCAATGTCTACATGTCTCTCTGTGCCCTTCCCCTGCTACATTGTCTCTTGTTCCCTTGTTGATTGTTGATTTATTAGTTCCTTGTATGTTGTTTTGTTTACTCTGTCTAGTGTTCAGTCTTCTTGTGTAGTTAGTTCTGTGTGCTTCCCTGTTTATATTCCCCACTTGTGTTTTCCTCATGTGTGTCTCGTTTTGCTAATTGCCCTGCTGTCTCTCTAGTGTTAATTGTTCCCCCTATATCTGGTGTGTGTTTCCCTACTCTTGTTGTCGGTTCATTATTGGAGTTCCTTGTTTTGAGATCCCTGTCTTGATGTTCATGAGTATCCTGTCCTTGCTGTTACCCTCGTCCTTGCGCTGTCATTTGTTCCTTGTCTCCCTATTTTTCAGTAAGTCTAGTTTTGCAGTTTGTATTGTCATCTTTGTTTTCGTTTTTACAGTCTCGTTTTCTTAGTGTTTATTTTGTAGATTAGTTGTGCCTTCCCCTACCAGCTCTGCTGTGGTTCCTCTGTTGTTTTTGTACCTGCTCTCTTTTATGAGATTCCTTGTTTTGGTTTCTACCCTTTTTGAAGTAAAGACAATTTTTGTAATATCTTTGTTGCTGCCCTTGTTTGCAATTGGATTATTTTTGGTTACACTTCACCCCTGGCTCGAAGTGTTCAAATTAAAGGAGCAGTGCTCACTTTTGACAATCCATATCTACCTCTCCCTTGTATCTGTTTGCGCCTGGGCCCTCTGCTAACACATCCATAACACTTTTACTGAAAGGACGCCACTGCTTCAGCCCAGCAGAGGACGCCACTACACGCTTTTCCAGACCCTCCAAGCTGTTGCCCAGCAGCACCTGCCCTAGCGTCGACTCCGCCCCGCTGGCTGTTATCGCGGGATCTCCGACGGCCATCTTAGCACCCGGACTAGTGGTGCTGAGGTTGGGCGCGCCATCTTGGATAAGTAGCGGCATTCTGAGTGTTGAAACGTGTTCGGTAGACAGTCCACTGTGTGGCGCAGGCTCTGTAAGAGTGAAGATAAACGGTGCTTTGAGCGAACGCTGGAGAGCAGTGTATAGGGGCGCCCCAACCATTTCAAGCCGGCTTTAGATAGGACTTTATTTGCTAAATGTGGGCCCACTGTTCATTTCTTTTGAGTGTAATAATAATGTGTGGTTCTTTATAAAATTCCCATTGAACTCCTTTACCCCTTACCTGGTTCTCCCCTACCGCGAAGCGGAGCAGTATATAACCCATAAAGGGAAGAGGTTCTTACTGTGTCTGTAATGTAGAGTGAGAGCACTAGGTGCCAATTGTGGGAATAATTTCGGTCCTTGTGTATTGTAGAGCGAGAGCACTAGTTTCAAGTTTCAAGTTTCTTTAATAGTTGTCATACAGAAGTACAGAATACTTTCATACAAAATGCTTCTTACTGTTACGCTCCAGAGACTGTGCTAGACAAGATAGTATCAAACATAGTATACGTGTAATTTAGAAGAAGAAAAAGAGGTCACAGTGTTCGGTATAGACATATGTACAATGTTCTGAGTTACCATATAATATACAATACTATGCAGTGTACTAATGTACAGTACTATCTAGTGCAAAGCAGAAATGGGATGAGGTACAATTTAGGTACAATTTACGGTAAGGTGTACGAGTTGTAGTGCAATCCTTCATCAATAAATATAAAGTGTGGGGAGTGGGTGCTACAGTGTGTTTGTTTAAAGTGGGTGTGTGCTATAAAGTGTGTGGAGTGGGTGCTACAGTGTGTTTGTTTAAGCGAGTGTGTGCGTGTGGATGTGTGTGCTATGTGCGTTTGGTGGTTGTTGTTGTGTAGTGTTCATTCATTGTTCGTTTAGCAGCCTGATGGCCTGGGGATAGAAGCTTCTTCTGAGTCTTTCTGTGCTCGCCTTGAGACTCCGGTATCGCTTGCCTGACCGCAGCAGTTCAAAGAGGCAGTTGTTCGGGTGACTGGAGTCTTTAATGATTCTCTTAGCCTTGCCCTTGCAACACTTGTTGTAAATGTTCTGGAGGGTGGGGAGCCCCCCTCCAATTGTGCGTTCGGCTGAACGTGTCACTCTTTGTAGTCTGCTTCGGTCTTGTGCAGTGCTATTCCCAAACCAGGAGGTGATGTTGCCGGTCAAGATGCTCTCTATTGTACATGAGTAGAAGTTCTTAAGGATCTTCTGACTGACTTGGAACTTCCTTAGGCGCCTGAGGAAGTAGAGGCGTTGTCGTGCCTTCTTCACAACACTGTCAATGTGTGTGGTCCATGTCAAGTCGTCGGATATGTAGGCTCCGAGGTACTTAAAGCTGTTGACTCTCTCAACCGGTGCCCCGTCGATGCTGAGGGGGCTGTAGTCCTTGACCCCCGACCTCCTGAAGTCCACAATCATCTCCTTTGTTTTGCTGACGTTCAGGGAGAGGCTGTTTTCCTGGCACCATCCCGCCAGGACCTTGACCTCTTCCAGGTAGGCCCTCTCGTCGTTGGCAGAGATCAGGCCCACCACCACTGTGTCATCAGCAAATTTGATGATTGTATTGCTACTCCGCTGAGCCACACAGTCGTGTGTGTACAGGGAGTAGAGGAGGGGACTCAGAACACAGCCCTGGGGGGCCCCTATGTTGAGGGTGATGGATGAGGAGGTGCAGTTGCCTGCTCTCACCACCTGGGGTCTGCCAGTCAGGAAGTCCAAGACCCACTGGCAGAGGTCATAGTTCAAGCCCAGGTCCCTGAGCTTGGCTATGAGTATGGAGGGGACTATGGTATTGAATGCCGAGCTGTAGTCGATGAATAGCATTCTCACATAGTTCCCCTGCCTCTTGTCCAGGTGTGATGCTGCTGTGTGCAGCACATGGGCTATGGCGTACTCCGTGGACCTGTTGGGGCGGTATGCAAATTGCAGGGGGTCCATGTTGATGGGGAGGGAGGAGCAGATGTAGCCCTTTACTAGCTTCTCAAAGCACTTCATGGCTATGGAGGTGAGAGCTACAGGGCGGTAGTCGTTGAGGCAAGCAGGCTTGGATTTTTTGGGTACAGGGATAATAGTGGACTTCTTCAGGCAGGTGGGGATGACAGCCTGTTCTAAGGACAAGTTAAATATGTCAGTGAATACTGGGGCCAGTTGGTCGGCACAGACTTTTAGGACGCGGCCGGGGATGCCGTCCGGACCTGTTGCCTTCCTGATATTCACTTTTTTAAAGGTCCGCCTCACCTCATGCTCTGTTACCCTGAACACTGCGCCTCCATCAGCAGCCGACCCCCCCCCCCCCATTGCCGTGGCTTGTGAGCTGGTGTTGTTATTACCAGCATCAAACCTCGCATAGAAGGTATTGAGGTAATTTGCTAAGGAGATGTCACTAGGTGCCAGTGAGGAAATAGCTTTTCTAATTGAGTGATACTTGTTACCTTGAACCAGGTTATATAAAAGGAGATGTAAATGGGAACACTGTGTGAGTCTTTAATGTGCACTTTGCCTAACCCTTTTCTCTCTGGGTAATGTTCATTATTATTTAACCCTTTCCCCACCCCTGCCTATAGTTCATGGTTAAATGTCTCTACAGGTCATTAAGGAAGGGTACTGCTTTGGGGAGCGAATACATCATCCATCTTACTGCCATCAGGTGTGGGAGGGCTCAGGAAGTATTGGGGGAAGTGGGGGTGTGTGGGGAGCTACTGCTGATCGCCCTGGAGGGCAAGAAGGACCAGAGTACCATCCCTAGGTCAGTGAATCCTAGGCCCCATCCGCTCCTGCTGCTCGACCTCCACTTTGACATTCCTGGCCTACAGTCGGGGATCCAGCTAGACTCAGCTCTGCTGCATCCCGCTACCAGGTGACCGTGTACAACCACTCCCATAAAGCAGGGATAATCCACCCTGCTACATATGAATGAACACAACACTCTAACTCACCATCTTTAGATAATAAAGTACTCAACCTCTACTGTCTTTAACTATGAATGAACACAACACTCTAACTTACCATCTTTAGATAATAAAGTACTCAAACCTCTACTGTCTCTAACTATGAATGAACACAACACTCCAACTTACCATCTTTAGATAATAAAGTACTCAACCTCTACTGTCTTTAACTGTGAATCAACACAACACTCTAACTTACCATCTTTAGATAATAAAGTACTCAAACCTCTACTGTCTCTAACTATGAATGAACACAACACTAACTTACCATCTTTAGAAGTATTCAACCTCTACTGTCTTTAACTATGAATGAACACAACACTCTAACTTACCATCTTTAGAAGTACTCAACCTCTACTGTCTTTAACTATGAATGAACACAACACTCTAACTTACCATCTTTAGATAATAAAGTACTCAACCTCTACTGTCTTTAACTATGAATGAACACAACACTCTAACTTACCATCTTTAGATAATAAAGTACTCAAACCTCTACTGTCTCTAACTATGAATGAACACAACACTAACTTACCATCTTTAGATAATAAAGAACTCAACCTCTACTGTCTTTAACTACGACCGGCCCATTACTAGGCTGGCACAGCGGCCCATTGGTACTGACTGACACTGGGCTGGCCCAATCACATCTCTTACTAAGCACCCCCCACCAGTCGTGCAGGTACATGACTGAGAGGGGGGCTGTGGTACATGACTGAGAGGGGGCTGTGGTACATGACTGAGAGGGGGCTGTGGTACATGACTGAGAGGGGGCTGGTACATGACTGAGAGGGGGCTGGTATACAGGACTGAGAGGGGGCTGGTACATGACTGAGAGGGGGGCTGGTACATGACTGAGAGGGGGGTGGTACATGACTGAGAGGGGGCTGGTAGATGACTGAGAGGGGGCTGGTACATGACAGGGGGCTGGTACATGACTGAGAGGGGGCTGGTAGATGACTGAGAGGGGGCTGGTACATGACTGAGAGGGGGCTGGTACATGACAGAGGGGGGCTGGTACATGACTGAGATGGGGCTGTGGTACATGACTGAGATGGGGCTGTGGTACATGACTGAGAGGGGGCTGTGGTACATGACTGAGAGGGGGCTGTGGTACATGACTGAGATGGGGCTGTGGTACATGACTGAGAGGGGGCTGTGGTACATGACTGAGAGGGGGCTGTGGTACATGACTGAGAGGGGGCTGTGGTACATGACTGAGAGGGGGCTGTTGTACATGACTGAGAGGGGGCTTGTACATGACTGAGAGGGGGGCTGGTACATGACTGAGATGGGGCTGTGGTACATGACTGAGAGAGGGCTGGTAGATGACTGAGAGGGGGCTGGTACATGACTGAGAGGGGGCTGGTCTACATTACTGAGAGGGGGCTGGTACATGACTGAGAGGGGGCTGGTACATGACTGAGAGAGGGCTGGTACATGACTGAGAGGGGGCTGGTACCATGTATTGTGCATCATTGTAGGTCAAACCATTCAAAAGTTAACTTCCACGGCAGCCATTTTGGATTTTGGTCTCTCACAAATTGTCCCTGCCTTTTTTTTTTAAATACACCCGGCTAAATTTGTTTATTAACCCTCCTAGATGACAAATCCATTGAGAAACGAAGTGCCACAGATGACCCAACTACTAGGTCCATATCGTATCATCATAATATTATTTAAAAAATCATTAGGATAAGGGTTCCCTTGATAAAGATGGATGAAAAGGCTGTATAATATACAACACCTGTAGCTCAACTGCAAAAACTGCTTTTTTTATTTGATTAGATTTGTATTTGGAAATTAAAAACACATCATAAAAACAAATTATCTTGACCAATTTGTATTCCTGAGGATATCACCTAAAAGCATTCATTAAAACACTTATTTCCAAGGTGGTCCTCAATGGAAGACATAAAAACACAGCACATATAGCCTACTCAACTGCACATTTTTGCTCAACTGCAAAAATGTATGCCTACTGATGTATTAGCCTACAGGGAAAAACACATTCACAACAGGCAGCAAAGTTTATTTTCAGCCAAGTATGGTAATAAGGTAACTATTAGGATATAATATGAGCTGAGCGTCACCACTACTCACAGAACTTGGTTATAGCTATAACCTATCGTTCTGTGTCGGAGTGGCTCTCGCTCAGTGTCACTACTGCACAAGGGAGGCTGAGCGAGAGCCACAGCCCGACAAATGTACCCCGCTGAGGCCCCCCACAACCATCAGATCGGGGAGGACCGAGCCCCCCCAACCCTCCCTAATGGAGGATACCCCCCCTATTGGAGGGTCACGGGAGGGCGACGGACCAGACCGTGCGAAGAGGCACTCAAGCAACTCAACGCACAGGGTGAGCAGACCGTGGCCTGACCCCACGACTACACACACGCACAACCCGCATGCCACCCGGGAACGAACGGAAGGAACAACCTCGTTACTGCCCCCAGAAATCACGGGGTCAAGAGCAACTCAACCCCGTGGCAAGGCCGTAGCAGCGGAGCGCGAAGGAAGACCCAGACCCACTGAAGGGACTGGATCCCCTGGAAAACGGGGGCCCGGAGAGGTCAATGACGCCAGGCATCAAGACCCCACCAGGCGGTCACTTAGTGACACCGCCCCCCACATCGCCAGCGTATTCGGATAAAAGCCCCTCCAAGAGCGGGCCCTTTCCCCCCAATAGCACACCGCCTGGCACACTGACCCTGCAGAACAAGCAGTCAGCATGGCCGTAAGCACACAAAAAAGGTCACCCCGCGGAAGCAGGCAGCGCACCGGGAAAACCAGGCAACAGGCTGTAACCTGAGCCTGGAGCACTGCGGACGAGACAGGCGCCAAAGGAGTCAACTGAAAACAGCCGCCCCGGCGGAAGGGGCGCATGCTGGCGTTGTTGAACACCATGACAAAGCCTCCATTAAAAAAAACCCACCCAGAGGGGTTGAGGCAGAGAAGGCTGACATGATTGGCAGACGTCATGAACGTGCAGGGGCACACTCAACCGGGTAACCCGGGAGTTGACTCTGCTCCAACACACCAGGGAACCAACCACCTTGTCGTTAACCTATGCGGTGGTTGTTCCTATAACCCCTCAAGACAAAAAAGGGTTATTCCAAGTCTACGGTATCAACGAACTTTACTTCGGACCGGACCCGGCGGCCTAGGACGCACACAAGGTTACTAGAGGAGGTCCCGAAGACCACCCCGACAGCCCTCCCTCCGCCATCCGTGAGAGAGGAGCGAAGAAAAAAGAGAACCAGCCCCCATAACAGTGCCAGGTACAAAAGGGTACCCAACAAGGGTCTCTATAACGCCTAACCTTGTGACACCCCAGGCCGACCCGGCATTTTTCCCCCCGAAAAAAGCCCAAGTCCCTCAGGGTACCAGAACAGCAGATCTGCATCCCCGGCGGACAATGGGTTCAACTGATCTGGACCAGCTGACCAGAACCAGTCCTGTGCCCTAACCACGCCGACATGCCTACTCCAGGAGAAGGGGCAGATATGCGTGTTGATCTTAAAACATGAAAAGAAGGCGCCACCCAGACGGTCGGTGCGAACCGCGCCTGGTGGCCCACCCCAAGGGCGTGAGACCCCTCTACATATGTTCAGATCCATTCCGTCATCATCCCCCAGATATTAACGAGAATCCGTCGACAACCAATAACAGGTCGTCGGAAGAGGAAAAAACCTCCATCCCAGTTGCTTTATAAAAACGCTGTTTTAACCACAAGCAACCAAGGCGTACTAGTTACCCGCCTGATCTTTAACAGAACACCCCGAGCTAACACTTTAGCGTGCGTCGGGACACAACCACATCAATGAACAGGCTATTTAGACCTTTCAGTGAATCCCCAAGGCGCCCAGGGGAACGACAAGAGGGGTGTGGTGCTTCCTAAACTCCAACTCTTTTTAATAAAAAAGAAGGAAGCACCAACAGCATGAATCCCAGTCTACACAGCCGAGGGTAAAAACTGTTTACATTTTTACATCCAGTCACCCCTACCACAGAGGATTTAGACCGAAATTCCCCAGAAAGCCTTCCCACGTGAGTCGTAGAATGAAAAAGCCATGGCAACTACTTGTCACGTGACCAACTGACTCAAGTTACACATAAAATCGAGCGTAGCGGACCCGTAAGTCCTACGCTCTAACCCGACACTTTGACACAACAGATCGTACGTAAAGATCTAACTCACGGAAGCCATCGTCATGGCAACGTACGTAGTGTTGTATGCCATGACGGGGGGAAACCCAACACACAACTCCTGTTTGTAATAGGAGCAGAGTCAAGACAACCCTTCCCACAGGGTTTACAACAAAACCAAGTTGTGTGTGTGTGTGAATCCTACACCCGCATTCCATGTTGTACATAGAAAAACACTGATAGAGAGTATAACGGCTAGGCCGTGGAACGTGTGTATACGAGCATTACTGCAACTAACACAACAGTGTTGTAGTTCAACATTACTTTGTGTGTAAGCAACAGACCATACAACCAGCATGCATGTGGAGCGTCAGGCCGAGATAGAAACCTTTCTATAACCGAGTGTATGCCGCAGACCTTGCTTAATCTCATAACACGAACGTAACTCATCCATCAATGTATACTAATGCAGATTCACACTTTGCAACCTCATCATATGTTTTGGTGAAGAAACACACAGTTTGTTTAACAAAAAATACAGTCCCCCTTTAGAGGGGACTTTTTATTTATGAAACAAATAATATGAGAGGCCGGGGAGGGGTAAACAGAGGGGACCGCAGGGGAAAAAAGTCACTGGGTCTAGCGGCGTCTGCTGCCTCGAGCCGCTCCGGCTTTGCCACCCCGAGAAGCCCCGGAGGGACGGTAGATAATCGGTTGCTGGTCTCGGTGATCCCTACCGTCTCCTCCGGTCGTAGATGGGCCGGCTGCAGCAGCAGCACCGTCTCTCCTCCTGGCCTTCTTCGACGGGCCAGCAGTGGCGGTGGAGGCAGTAGCAGCCACGGCGGAGGTAGCTCGACGACGTGGAAGCCGTCTGACTCCACCGGCGATGACGGGAGGTGGAAAATGGGGTTGGAGCACGGATCTCTCCTCTGCCATCTCTCTGCATGTTGAGGTCATCAATTGTTTCAAGTTTCAAGTTTCTTTAATAGTTGTCATACAGAAGTACAGAATACTTTCATACAAAATGCTTCTTACTGTTACGCTCCAGAGACTGTGCTAGACAAGATAGTATCAAATAACATAGTATAGCATGTAAATTAGAAGTAGAAAATGAATTGCAGGGCCTTCCCGAACAGTCCAGCATCGGAGAGGGTGGCCGTCAGAAGAGGAGCTCTCTTCTTCTCCAGCACACGGGCCTGCTCCAGCCAAAGGTGGCGCTGGATCAGAGTCGCCAGGGCGCACACTTTCCCATCGGCTATGGCCTGCACCTGAGTCAGATGCAGGACAGCTCCTGCCGCCTGGGTGAGCTGATCATGTTGGACATCCGTCAGCTCCGTGCCGCCCGTCATTATCCCGGATACAAATCTTGCCAGCTGTGCGACATTAGACGCAGCAGCCAGAGATTGTGTACCAGCGATGAACGACTGGTCGCTCCAATACGCCAACCGCCTAGCCGATTTTCCTTGGAGAACCGGCTTGCATAACGGCTCCCACACCACATCCGGACAGAGGAGAGCGGCCATCGGCCTATCAAGCCATGGCACACCCTCTCTCATACCATCGACCAAACCCACCACCCGCGTAACTGGTACGTAGGCGGGAGTGAGGCCCATGATGTGGGACACCACCTGGCCCCGACGAACATAGGCCCCCATTGAGGGGAAAAATGGGTATACAACGTCCACCCCTCTCACGGGCGACGCTGCCAGAGATGACCTATTAGATCATCGGGGACAGGAGCAGGCAGTGGCTGCGGCAGTGGCACGCCGTTTGCAGCGGCCGCCACTGCCATAAGCTCGGGGAACAAAGCCTGCAGTTCCCCCTGCAGATTTTCCTCCACCGAACCCGCATCCCTCACATGCAGCAGGCTTCGACTGGTCAAGGAGCCACAGTCTGATGTGGCTGATAGTAGGGCATCCTGCCGATGAGGCCGAGGGGTTTCCCCGACATCCTCGAACAAGGAGCCCCAAGGAGACATTCCACCCCCCTCCAGTGTTACCTGGACGGGTGGGATACCCGTCTCTACTGGGCCTTCAAACAAGAACCCGTCTGCCTCTACCATGCAATCCTCTGTTTCCATCGGGCAGATAGAGACCGACGCATCCTCGCTGGTCTCCAGCAATTCACCAAACCCAGGCCATTTGCGTCTGCAAGACACCATCTTGCGACGGGGACGAGCAGACGCAAAAAGTTTGCGTCTCAAATCCTCCGGAACCAAAGGAACCGGCCGTTCAACAACGGACGATTCCCCGGAAACAGAGGAACCAGAGCCAGGACCAGGCCATCGCAGAGGCGACGGCACCGGTGCACCGGCTCCTCGGAGAGGCAATCTACCCATCGGATGCCTACTGGGCGTGGCTGCCGACCACGAACGAGGCAACAGCCCCGCACCAGAACGCACGACGGAGGCGGGAATGGAGAACCGCTTGTGAAGAGTGGTTCTGCGACTCTCCGAGGCAGACATTATGACTTAGATTTTTCTCTTGAATATTTATGAGAGAAGAAAAAAATAAGCACAATGTAAACACGTCTCAACTTTCTTCAACTAGCAACCTCGTCAAGTGGGGATCTACCGAAGGCACTTCCTTGTGGTGAAAGCGAAGAAGGAGGCGAGTAGGTGGCCACACACCTGCTTATGAAGGTAAGCTGATAGGGGTGTGGTCAGACGAATGTTGGGATGTAAAGGTACATTGTGGAATTTTTTATTCAGTGCGCGTACACGAGCGAGGTATAGTGCAGTAGTGACGCTGAGCGAGAGCCACTCCGACACAGAACTGTAGGTCAAACTCCCCAAACAAACAAGCACACCATTGATTTAATTGCTATATAAATCACACATACAAAGATCTAACTATTACTCCTCTCTGAACATGAATATAAAACAAGAAGGTGATCTATTAACTGTGTAAACCTTATGCAATATTCATCATTGATATTTGGATACTTGAAATCTGTATGAACTGAGTAGTTAGTATCAAATGAAATAAGATGGAACAGCTAATTGAATAAACAACTATTAGCTCATTACCAGTATGGTATTGCTTAAATTGTACAGATTTTTGCACATCTTTGTCAGGGAATTCCAACCATTCTGGACCTGCATGTACCAGTTAATTGTAATCATCTCTCTCTCCTTATGTCTAGTCAAGCCAGGTTGTGGAGGAGAGAGACAGGGATGAACAGGCTATAGACTACTTTGCCCATCCTGAGCCTGCTATAATGAAGGGTTTTTTCACCACCCAAAACAAGATTCAGCCAAGAGCGAGTGAGTACACTGGTCCACTTGTCCATGGCACTTACTACCCAGCTTTGTAGTGGTTTGGGGGAATACTACAGTAAGTATGCATATTTAAGGGGACCGCAAGGATGGTGTACTGGTGGGTGGTGTCCGACCGATTATGGTGGGCCGGTCTGGGCCAAAAAAATAAATGGACCTCCCTAATTTCTAAACCCTGGCTACGGCCCTGGCTGTACCCATTCTGCAATCTGTTAATAAACTTTTCAATCAATCAATCAATCAATCAATCAATCAATCAAACCATTTCTAAGCACTTTAAACTTACCAGAACTTTAGCGCACATAAAGTCACGCGGAAACAGCTGTTCCTGGAGGCAGTACTGTAATACACATTTCAGTGTCCTGCTACGCTCATAGCGAGGGGGGCGTACTAGCGTAGGTCAGTGGCCAATCAGACTGCAAAACGGGAACCCGGAAACACGAACCGGTTGGTAAAAGCATAGCGCCCCGCACCATAGATTTATATCTATGTCCCGCGTTCAATAGGGTATATCTGCAGAGCCACAGAGCCCAACGTCTGGGCGGGGCTTCGTGGCGTGGACGGGTTTGAGGCGGGGCTTCGTGGCGTGGACAAGTATTGTGGCCTGGACAAGTATTTGTTGGAATGCGCATGCGGATGAGGGGGGGGGCTCTCTCGCATATAGTAATAATAGAGTATATACATAAACTGTACATTGGAAGAGGTCTACAAATATACAGCACTGTTTGTGATACAAAAATAGTAGAGTATATATAGTAATAATAGAGTATATACATTTGAGGGGGAATAAACTGTACTTTAGAGTGAAAGAAAAATGACATGTGAACAAGTATGTTGTGTGCCAGGTTAATGGTCTCTACTATTTTTGTATCACAAACAGTGCTGTATATGTACAGTTTATTCCCCCTCAAATGTATATACTCTATTATTACTATAATGCGAGAGAGCCCCCCCCCCCCCCCTCATCCGCATGTGCACTCCAACAAATACTTGTCGTAAACGAGAGAGAGCGAGCGAGAGAGCCCCCCCCCCCCCCCCCCTCATCCGCATGCGTTGCGCACTCCAACTAATACTTGTCCAGGCCACAATACTTGTCCATGCCACGAAGCCCCGCCTCAAACCCGTCCACGCCATGAAGCCCCGCCCAGACGTTGGGCTCTGTGGCTCTGCAGATATACCCTACTCCCCGCGTTCCCTGTTTGCCGCAGTCCCCGCCCAGCGGAAATGACGTCAATGCTGCGCCGTTTGGGCTTCACTTCATTGTCGATGGCTAATGGAATGAATAATACAAATCTATAATTATCTATGGAATACTACTAATCTATAATTATCTATGGAATAATACTAATCTATAATACTCCGATCTAGAAAGTAGATCGTGTAAAGAACGGACTAACTGCAGCTGCAGAAGAGATATTTGAAGTATTGGATGGACTAAGGAGGAGTCTGAACTAGGAACAGATTGGTCACCACCGTTATACTGAATGTCCAGATGCCTAAAAGTGAGATGAAGAAACACAAAGCAGGTTTGTTAAATGAAACTTAAATGCTCCTTGGGACATGAGTCTTAAAGAACCGATCAGTAGGATATTAGGCCGCCTGCTTTATCAGTGTTGTTTCGGTTAGCTAGCAGTTAGCTTTGAGCTCTCAGTGCTGCTGTTAGCTCTATTTGCAATGTCCCGGTTAGCCTCTGAGCTAATTGATTGATTGATTGAAAACTTTATTAACAGATTGCAGAATGGGTACAATACAATACAGCTCAATACACACAATTGTTAAGGGGATGCAGACCAGAGAAAGACTTTCGTCTTGTTTACATCAGGGTCCCCCATTTTCATTTCATCAGGACACTAACACTAGCAACGTTAGATTCTCTGTGTGCTAATAATATAAGCTATGACTAGCCTCTGTGCTTATTTTAGCATTGTTAGCATATCTATTTTCTGGAGAGGTCTGGTGGGTTAGGGTTATGGTCCGGGCCCTTCATGCTCTGTGTCAATACTCCGGTGTCTTGTTGCTTGTTGGGAGTTTAGTGACTCAAAGCTGTTTCTGAATGGAGAGGGGGAGAGAGATTGATTGATTGAAAAGTTTATTAACAGATTGCAGAATGGGTACAATACAGTACAGTTCAATACATACAATTGTTAAGGGGATGCAGACCAGAGAGATACTTTCGTCTTGTTTACATCAGGGTCCCCCATTTTCAATTCATCATATGACACACACGACATACAGATAGACAGTACTGCTACATCTATACATTTATGACATACCAGATTTGCAAATACAGTACTGTTTGTGATACAAAAAGTGTCCAGAAAAAGAGTTATATACATTTGACGTAGAAACTGTACATTGGAGGAGGTTGGGTAGGTGGGGTTGGGTGGGTGGGGCTGTACATTGGAGGTGGGGGGGAGGGGGGGGGGGGGGTTGGGTAGTTGGGTAGGGGGTGGGGACACACACACTGTACACTGTATATTGGAATACTGACAAAGCCATACTTGGTCTTTACTGTACAACTGGGTTAGGACATTTGTAGGGGCCAGTTTCGAATTGCAGTCTCCCGTAGGTGTTCTTTGAGAGTGTTTTTGAAAGTGGGTAGTGATTCACATTCCTTTACAGCTTTGGGTAGGGCGTTCCACATTGATGTGGCATAATTGCGAAACGTGTTTAGTCCCTTGTTTGAGCCGAATCTGGGTTTAACATGATTTGTGGAGCTCCCTCTGGTGTTGTGATCGTGGTATTCACTGACCTTTGGGAAGTATTTTGACATGTACATGGGTACCTTGGTCGTGTAGTGTATCTTGTAGACCAGGCCCATTGCAAGTTGCTGTACTCTGTCGTCTACTCTAAGCCATCCTAGGTTGGCAAAGTGGGCAGGGGTGAGGTGGGTTCTAGGAGTCAGGTCAAGCAGTAGTCTGACTAGTTTGTTTTGAGATGTTTGTAATTTGGTTTTTAGTGCCTTTGAGGTGCTTTGGTACCATGAGGTGCAAGCATAGTCGTAGTACCCTTGAATGAGTGCCCCTGCCAGAGTCTTCAGGGTATTCTTGTTTACCAGAGAGGAGATCCGGTACAAGAATCAAGTTCGTTGGTTGACTTTTTTTTATTACATTGGATGCAGGGGGCGAAATTGGAGCCCGCCACCCGCCATTGGCGGTCAGTTTTTACGTTTGGCGAGTGTCAGTGAGAGGTCTGCCCGCCGTGTGGCGGGTACCAAATAGTCATGTAAAAAAAAAAGATCTGCAGTGTTTTGGTTTTACGACAGTCGCAGTGTTTGGCAACCCCGTCTCTCACGGCGCGTCATCTCGTTGGCTTGTTTACCAACGTGACATCCGCTACACGCTCTTCTTCTGCTCTGTCTCTCCTCTCGAATTCGAGCCCCTGGCTTCGATCGCATGAGGGCATGCTGAATAGGGTCCAGCTGCAGTGCCGGAGAACCCTTGCATGCTGAATGTAGAGTTTAGGGTCCAGCTGCAGCACCGGGGAATCCTTGCTGGAGCTGGAGGCTACTCGAGTATACACACACAGTGGAGCTGTTTGCAGATAGCGAGCATTTTGACTTGTTGCATGGTGGCGATGTCTCGCAGATAATACAACTACAAGTATGATTATATAATATATATATTTTATTAAAAAAAAAATTGGCTGGTAGGAAATATGCTTGGCGGGTAGATTTTTCCCATCTACCCGCCACTGGCCGGTGAGTCAAAAAGTAAATTTCGTGCCCTGATTGGATGCCATTTTGTCACAGGAAAGATTAGCCTCTAGGATGGAGCCCAGGTAGGGCTGGGCGATATGACGATATTATATAAATATCGGGTACAGTTCATTAACGATACACTTTTTCAACGTATCGTGGATATCGTGATATTTTGCCCAAGAGGATTGTGTCGCGTCAATCTGTCCACACGTTACTCGTTCATATCTCAGCCCGTGCTGAGATATGCCCATTCCGCGGTCTGTTAATAAAGTTTTCAATCAGACCGATGTATGGAAAGGCTTTTATTATAACATTCGTTGTAGTAAAATCATTATGCCTCATTTAGTCATCCTGTGGAGCACTGGTCTCCTACTCGACGGCCGCGGGGAGCTAATGTTAGTAGCTTTGTTGTTGTTCAGCACACAGGACATTCAGGAAGTAAAAAAAACTAATAGCACTTGCCGATTGGTGCTAAGAACAGCAGGGCGGGGGCAAGCGGTGTGACGTAATTGGCAGACTCGACTGTTAATCAAAATGATTATGTTTCCGTCAGAATGAATGAATGAATGAAAACTTTATTAAAAGGTTGCAGAATGGGTACAATACAGTACAGGAGGATGAAGACCAGAAAAAGACTTTCGGCTTTTTTACATAAGGGTCATCCATTTTCAATTCATCAAAACATTTAGAGACATACATATATACAGTAGTTTCATAAAAATGCTAAAATGCTATTGATTGATTGATTTAAAACTTTATTAACATATTGCAGAATGGGTACAGTACAGCTCAATACATACAATTGTTAAGGGGATGCAGACCAGAGAAAGACTTTAGTCTTGTTTACATCAGGGTCCCCCATTTTCAATTCATCATATTTCATATCTAAATCATATAATATCTCATTGCTAAATATATGCAATATATAATCTAATAATCTAAATCTAATATATAATATAAAAATGCTAAATGCATGGGTATTTTATTTTGTCTTTAATGTTAGCTTGCAAACTCAAATACTGTCTTGGTAAGCCTCATAATGAATTGTTTGGGGGAAAAAAGAAAAACATTGTGATGTGTATCGTGTATCGCCAAAAGGTCAGAAAATATCGTGATATCATATTTAGGCCATATCGCCCAGCCCTAAGCCCAGGTAGGTAATTTCATCTTTCCTTGTGACAATATTGTCACCCACTGTAACTGAGAAGCCGTCGGTCTTGCTGAGTTTGTTATTTGAACCGAAGAGAATGGACTCTGTTTTGCCCATGTGTAATGATAGTTTGTTGTCTCTAACTAACTGAAATATATATTCACAGTATTCACAGTGTCACATAAGGTGCAGTATGCATCAGGTAGTGTTATAATTTACTATCTAACTAACTGAAATATACATTATTCACAGTATCACAGTATCCACATAAGGTGCAGTATGGCTAAGGTAGTGTTATTGTCATCCTTGGGTTCCTATTAGTCCTAGGTCAATGTCTGGCAGGCTGGCAGCAGTCGCTGCCCCCTGTTGTGGAGCCTGGAGGCCGCTAGTCGCTGCCCACTGTTGTGGAGCCTGATGGCTGCTGGTATGAAGGACTGTCCGAGTCGGTTAGTTGAGTGTCGGGGGGGGTATGAGTCTGTGGCTGAACGTAGGGCTGGGCGATATAACGATAACGATAAATATCGCGATATATTTTAATAATCGATATCGAATATCGAAATAAAAAAAAAATCGAAAAATCGTTTTTTTTTTTTTTTTTTTAACCTGCAACAGGGCAGTTTTAAAACCAGAGACTTGTCTTTCTTGCCTGCAACTTAAAGTAATGGCTTTGCTTGTCCAAATGACAATACTGACCAAATTCAGATTTCTTTTTCTCTTGTCCATTTATTTTGTTTGCTTTCTAATTTAAAATACATTTTGAAACCGTCTGTACACAGTAGGCTATGTGTGCTAGCAGAACTAGACTCCAGTCACGAGTCACAGTGCACATGTGCGGTGGTTTGTCCACCAAAAAAGCGCCAAAAGATCGAAAATAAACTAGCAGAGCCAGAACTGTTCAACTCCTCTGGAGCCACAGCCAGCAGAGAAGCCGGTTTACTTTAGCTTTTAAACCAGCTGCAGCCTGAGAACTGGAGTGTGAGGGGATGTAACACTAAAGATGGCGGCAATGACAAAGAATTGCTGCAAAATAAACATACACCTGTTGTTAAAAAAAAAAAAAAAATAAAATGTTTTTTATACTTATAACAATTCGATAATTATCGATATCGAGAAATAAAATAAAATTATCATATCGTTATTGCGATATGATTTTTTTCCATATCGCCCAGCCCTAACGTGCTTCTCATCTTGACTAGCTCGTCGTAGAGGGGGTGGTAGGGGTTCTCCATGATGGCAGCCAGCTTCCTTCTCATCCCCCTCTCTGCCATCACCTCTAGTCTAGGTAGCTCGACTCCCACCACGGAGCTAGCCTTCCTCACCAGCTTGTTGAGCTTGTTGGTGTCCCTTGAGTTGATGTAGCCTCCCCAGCATGCCACAGCATAGAAGAGGACGCTGGCCACTATAGACTGGTAAAATGACTGCAGCAGTCTATTGCACACGTTGAAGGACCTGAGTCTCCTCAGGAAGAACAGTTCAAGTTTCTTTATTAGTTGTCATACAAAAATAGTACTTTTATATAAAATGCTTACTGTAGCCACTACAGTAACATCATTAAGTCTGCTATAAGCTATTCTCCCTCTCGTGTGTGCAGATCTTAAAGTTTTAAAGTACCTTGGCTTTGTTCTGAATGCACTTTATTGTAGTTATCCTACAGAGAAAAGAAAATGCACTTGACTTTAATGCACATTTTGTTGTATGCAAAGAGAAAATGTTTAAATTGTACAATCTTTCAGCTGTCAGTCTGGAATTAATGTATGCATTCAAAAGTGCTGAATAAATGTATTTATTTTTTATTATTAATATTATTTAAGTTAAGTTTTGCCATAATCATGTCTTTTGTCATAATCAGGTAGCTGAAAAAAAAATACATTATATATATATTTATATTAATCATTTTCGGCCTTTCGGCATTCGGTTTTCGGCCAACTGTTTCCTATTTTCGGTATCGGTTTCGGCCAAGAATTTCCCATTCGGTGCATCCCTAGTTGTCGGCGAGCCATATGCAGATTTTGCCTAGTTCCGAGCTGAGGGTTTTTTCAACCTGTAACTTGTTCTTGTCAGAGACCAGCAAGGCTGAGTCATCCGCAAACAGGAACAAGTTGCAGTCACAAGCTGACGACATGCCATTTGCATAAATTAGGAACAGTAGTGGTCCTAGTATGCTTCCTTGTGGAACACCACAGTTCACAGTTTCTGAGTGGAGAGGGGGAGAGAGATGCTGGAAGAGGGTCTGTTTCTGAGTGGAGAGGGGGAGAGAGATGCTGGAAGAGGGTCTGTTTCTGAGTGGAGAGGGGGAGAGAGATGCTCGAAGAGGGTCTGTTTCTGAGTGGAGAGGGGGAGAGAGATGCTGGAAGAGGGTCTGTTTCTGAGTGGAGAGGGGGAGAGATGCTCGAAGAGTGTCTGTTTCTGAGTGGAGAGGAGGAGAGAGATGCTGGAAGAGGGTCTGTTTCTGAGTGGAGAGGGGGAGAGAGATGCTGGAAGAGGGTCTGTTTCTGAGTGGAGACGGGGGAGAGAGATGCTGGAAGAGGGTCTGTTTCGCTTACAATCTTTTTTGACAATGACTTCGGACAAGTGGCTCAGATATTTTACTTGTCCGAAAGCTAAACTTACTTGTGAAAATAAAGGCCTATTACATTTTTTTTTTTTAAATGACAAAGAGATTTGGACAATTATTATGATTTAATAACTTAACCACAGTGTGTGTATTGCACAAATCTTGTTAATTGGCCTGAAACATAAATAACTTAGTACTACAGGGTGACATCATCAGATTGTTTTCATATTGCTGCTTGTGTACTGCACTACCAAACGTGGGCCTCTTTCATCATCCTTACATCCATCTCGAAAGTCATTGAAAAAATAGTATACGAACAGATAGAAAAGTACCTCGCGGAAAAAAATCGAATCTACGAACATCCCACTCCACTGACACATGCCTTCTCTATTTGAACGACCACATCAAACAAGAGGTGGACGCGGGCAAATACTGCGGCATGGTCATGCTGGACCTCCAAAAGGCCTTCGACACTGTCAATCACACCATTCTGATTGACAAGCTAAAAGCAATTGGTTTTGGTAGTCTATCAGTGAGCTGGATACAATCCTACCTGGAGGGGAGAGAACAGATGGTGGAGGTAAACGGTACCCTATCCCCCCCCTCACAGTGAACTGTGGTGTTCCACAAGGAAGCATACTAGGACCGCTACTATTCCTAATTTATGCAAATGACATGTCGTCAGCTTGTGACTGCAACTTGTTCCTGTTTGCGGACGACTCAGCCCTGCTGGTCTCTGACAAGAACAAGTTACAGGTTGAAAAAGCCCTCAGCTCAGAACTAGGCAAAATCTGCATATGGCTCGCCGACAACAAACTATCATTACACATGGGCAAAACAGAGTCCATTCTCTTCAGTTCCAATAATAAACTCAGCAAGACCGACGGCTAGGGGTGGACGGTATAAACGGTATACGGCAGGGTTAGAAATTAACATTTTTTTTCAAGGGCTTTTTTTGCCCCCCTTAATTGCTTTTCGGGGGCTTTTTTTTGTATTTCGGGGGCACAATATTTTTATAATGAAAATTAACATAAAGATTATAAAACATTGTTGACACTTTTTTTTACAGTCTTCATCCCTATGTTTGATAACGTAATGTTAATGTCTCCATATATAGGGCTCTACGCTAACCTTTTTCCCAAGGAGCACATGTGCTCCTAAATAAAATGTTAATAAATAAAATCTAAATACAAATTTAGGAGCACACAGAAATTTAGGAGCACAGTGACAATTGTTCAAGTAACACACACACACGATGTGTGACATCATGGCTTGGTTTCATGTTTTGAGGTACGTACCTTCAATTATCTGTAAATAATACATACATACTCTATCTAAATAGATTAAATATTATTGTCCCTGAGGGCAAGTTGTGTTGTTTTCTTGATACATCTACAAATAGCAGACGAATAACCGGTTGCCTCTGGATCAATGAATGTCTAATATTGAATAATATTATTAGATATTTTATTTTTAACATCCCTAATTCCAACAGTCAAGAGGCTTGTTTCAAATTGATGAAAAACCCCACACACGCAACGTTTCTGAGTATAGGCTCTGGCCAGATCGATCAATGAAATACGTTGCGCGCTCAGCGCTGTGGAATGAAGGAAATGCGCATCGGGATCGGATTTGGATGTTATTCTTTGTAGTTGTGTTACAAATGGAACGGTCTTTCCCCGCCGAACACAAGTTACTTAACGTTACACGGGTCGCGCTATGCAGATGCTTAGCTTGCTAACGTTAAGATAGCAGTGTAATGCTTGATGAGAGCAGAGCGCTCTCTCTGTGTTCGCACCTCTCAAGTGCCTGGAAGCATCTCCCTGTAACACGCAGCGGGCCCCGCCTCCCTCCTCCTTGGAACAAACATTCCACCCAAAAACTGAATTTCAGTCCAGTTTCAATCTGAACTATTAACAGCGGAGCTGTTTTGTACTCTTCACAATCACTCGTCTGTCTCGCACTGCAAGTAAATGATTTTTCCGGTGTGCACACACACATATTATTAGGGGCAAATACGCACTGTAGAGCATATATATAATTATATATATAATTAGTAAACTGTCGGGGGCTTTTTTTGCCCCGCTTAACTGATTATCAAGGGCATTTGGTCAATTTTCGAGGGCATTTTGCCCCAAGCCCCCGTTAATTTCGAACCCTGGTATACGGTATAAACGGTATTAATTTGCTCTACGGTATGGATTTTGACTATACCGTGTAACCGGTAGAGTAGCTCTAAAATAGCAATGACGTCATGTAACCACAGCGCGACTATTCAATTTAGGAGGCTTCGCGCAGTGGGCGTGTCAACACGCAATTGTCATTTCATAATAAACACATATCACCGTGGCGCACAGCAAGTTTCAATTTCAGTTCCTGGCATTTTTAACCAGTGGAGAAAGGTAAGAGATGTCCCTATCGTTTTTCTTATATGAATTATTCTACGTTAATAAAACATACCTGGTGATCAACTACAGTTTGCTGTAAACATTATGATATGCGTGTAGTGTTATGATAACGACGGCTGCAGCGGGAGCCGGGAGGACGGCGGAAGCAGTGGATTTGCGAATAGCATGCAGCTGCAGAGCCGCAGAGCCAGTGGCGCTTTCAGGTCAGATCCGCTCAACAGCGCCCCCCCACCCAACGGCTGAAAGCTGTGACCAGACCTGAAAGCGCCGCTGGCTCTGCAGCTACATATGCTTCTAGCAAAATCCAGCATCCAGCCCGGCTGTTTGCAATGGGAGCAGCACGGACTCGGGACTTATTTTATTTGGAATATAATGACTTTATACGCAAAAGTAGCCTAGTTTTAAGTTAAAATATTATAAATCTACATGCCTTGAGGATGTCATTCTTTATATAGCCTGCCTATCAGGCAAAAAAAATTATTCTAACGGAAACACTGATACCGTGATATATACCGTTACCGTCTATGCTTCAAATTATACCGTGATATACATTTTAGACCATACCGTCCACCCCTACCGACGGCTTCTCGGTTACAGTGGGTGACAATATTGTCACAAGGAAAGATGAAATTACCTACCTGGGTTCCATCCTAGAGGCTAATCTTTCCTGTGACAAAATGGCATCCAATGTAATAAAAAAAAGTCAACCAACGAACTCGATTCTTGTACCGGATCTCCTCTCTGGTAAACAAGAATACCCTGAAGACTCTGGCAGGAGCACTCATTCAAGGGTACTATGACTATGCGTGCACCTCATGGTACCAAAGCACCTCAAAGGCGCTAAAAACAAAATTACAAACATCTCAAAACAAACTGGTCAGACTACTCCTTGACCTTACTCCTAGAACCCACCTCACCCCTTCCCACTTTGACAACCTAGGATGGCTTAGAGTAGACGACAGAGTACAGCAACTTGCAATGTGCCTGGTCTACAAGATACACTACGCGACCAAGGTACCCATGTACATGTCAAAATACTTCCCAAAGGTCAGTGAATACCACGATCACAACACCAGAGGGAGCTCCACAAATCATGTTAAACCCAGATTCGGCTCAAACAAGGGACTAAACACGTTTCGCAATTATGCCACATCAATGTGGAACGCCCTACCCAAAGCTGTAAAGGAATGTGAATCACTACCCACTTTCAAAAACACTCTCAAAGAACACATACGGGGGGCTGCAATTCGAAACTGGCCCCTAAAAATTTCCTAACCCAGTTGTACAGTAAATGACCAAGTATGGCTTTGTCAGTATTTCAATGTACAGTGTACAGTGTCCCCCCCCCCCCCCTACCCAACCCCACCCCCCCCCCCCACCTCCAATGTACAGCCCCCACCCCACCCACCCAACCTCCCCCAATGTACAGTTTCTACGTCAAATGTATTTACACTCTTTTTCTGGACACTTTTTGTATCACAAACAGTACTGTATTTGCAAATCTGATATGTCATAAATGTATAGATGTAGCAGTACTGCCTATCTGTATGTCATGTATGTCATATATGTTATGGTGAATTGAAAATGGGGGACCCTGATGTAAACAAGACCAAAGTCTTTCTCTGGTCTGCATCCCCTTAACAATTGTATGTATTGAGCTGTACTGTAATGTACCCATTCTGCAATCTGTTAATAAACTTTTCAATCAATCAATCAATCAATCATACACACACACATTTGTACAGAAGGTATTTTGATCAATCCTCCAGCTCATCTTCGCTCATCTTCACTCCCCATCAGCACCAGCTCATCTTCCTCATCTCCTCTCTCTCTTGACGACCAGGGGTTAAACACTGGCTACGCCTATAGTTGTATAGTTGTTATTACGGTATAGTTGTTATTATTACGGTATAGTTGTTATTACGGTATAGTTGTTATTGCCATAAAAAACACTGTTCAAATGATTAGGAAATAAATAATTGTATTTTTATTTGAAATAATACTTTATTTTAACAATAAGCACATTAGATCAACAGGTGTAACAACAAAACAATAACAATATTGAAACACCTTTCTTATATTATTGTCAGCGTAATACTGTGTGTGTGAGAGAGTGATGAATGAGAGAGAGTGATGAATGAGAGAGAGAGAGCGAGCATCAAATCTCAGTCTCAGTTCCCTCAGTCTTTGTTTCTGTAGAGACGGCTCCCAGGTGGAAAGATTTCACAATCATTATGATATAAAATATATATTCTTAGTGTTAATGATGTCTTGTAGATTATTATGGATATTTTCAACTCTATTATTTTAAGGACTGATGGGATAGTTTATGAAGTAATAAAACATGTAGTGAAAAGTACAGAAATCCAAACTGGCATTTTCGGTGGCAGCATAGTCATATTACAACAGACACTGTGATGTATTGGGTTTCCGTTTGAGCCTCTTAGTTGCCGTAGGTGAGTGATCACAAGCGCGTCAGACTAGTAGGAAGTCAAGACACACAGATGTATGCTGAAGTTCGATGCATGAAGCGACATGTAAACGAACAGCCAATAAATGTGAAGTTAACTTTGAACCTCGGTTGTCAAGCCTCGTCAATTAGGCGTGTTCGAGATTGATTTTGGCTCGCCTCGAAAGTAGACGAGAGTAGCCGAGTGCAGCCGGGGGAGGAGTCAGAACGTCGGACACTTCAGATTTGACAACAGCCTCTCGTTTAGTCTCGCACGGCAGATACGCGTTCACGTCACCACACACACATACACACCGGTCCAGCTCATTATAATGCGATGGCCGTGTGCAAAATTAGATCAGATTCAAATGTACAGGGCACACCATATACTGCTATAGTGGAATATAATATTCATATACCATAATGTATAGGGATGCCCCGATCGATCGGCCACCGGTCGTTATCGGCCGATAATCAGTATAAATATGCGATTGGTGATCGGTGATAATGCTTTATTTTCGCCGATCGTCAAAACCGATCTCACTCGCTGAGTTCTGTCTCAGACACCGGGAGCTGCACACAGTGGTGCGGTGTCTGCTCCTCTTCCAGCCCCTCCCGCACGCATGTAAACACGGGTCTAGTCTAGTCTAGTGGGACGGGACCTCCATGAGCTAACGTTAGCTACCGTTACAAAATGACCCAGTCAACTATTCACTTTTAGTTTAATACATGATGAGGCATTGTCTAACCGAACGTGATCTAGCCGGCTAGCTACTGATAGCTCCTGATATCAACAAATGCTCCAGCAATAGTCTAGTACTAGTGTATGATACATCCGTTAGCTTACGTTAGCTTAGCTCACTGTTCAAAACGAAATGTCCCATTCAACTAAATAGTTCACTGAGGCGCTGTCTTAACGTTATATATATATATACAGATAGCTCCTGATATCAATGTCTTATAACACTCATTCGATGCGTATTGAGCCCCGGCTTGCATCGCAGTCACAAACGGGGATAGCTGAGGGAGTAGGGTATATCTGCAGAGCCTAGGGTATATCTGCAGAGCCGCAGATATACCCTGCTGAGGGCATACTGAATGTGATTTGATCAAAGCAGAGTATACACACAGACAGTGGAGATAGCGAGCATTTTGACTTGTTGCGTGGTGGCGATGTCTCGCAGATAACACAACTACAAGTATAATTATATAATATATATATGTTATAAAAAAATATTTTTTTTTTATATATATAAAAAAAAATGTAATAAAAAATTATCGATATCGGATCGGTCTCGGCCGATATGGCTCAAGACGATCGGTGATCGGTATCTGTGGCAAAAAACGTGATCGGGGCATCCCTAATAATGTACCATCTTGTTGCGTGCTCCTGGCCACCGCAGCACGTACGCACACACAACACACTGCTGAATAATTCTGTTTTGCGTCAATATATATATATGTATACTGTGTATATTGAGGCAAAACAGAATTATATATACACTATATATTGAGGCAAAACATGTGTGTGTGTGCGGGATACAGTATCTGCTCAGGTGCTGCATCGTTAATGAACTATAGATTTATATGGAATTTGTTAATCTATCTAGCGATTGGGTTAACTGAGAGCCAGATTGCTTAGAGGAGTACTGTACATAGAGCGGTAATGCTCAGATTGCTCATTGAGTCATGACTATAAATGCAAAACGTAATTGTCGTATTTATTATCATTATAATTATTTAATTCCGGTGATAGAAACAGTCCGTCTGTAGAATCGACTTGAAGAAGCAATCACCATTTGTTCAGGGGGGTTGATATATTGTTATTTTGATATAAACTCCATTGCAGAGATGGTTATTAAGACAGCATTCATTACTCTGATAAAAA
The DNA here is from genome assembly GCF_963971535.1 of Notolepis coatsorum. NCBI lineage: Eukaryota > Metazoa > Chordata > Actinopteri > Aulopiformes > Paralepididae > Notolepis > Notolepis coatsorum. The sequence continues at coordinate 166,679,108 of NC_140171.1, read as the reverse complement.
TAATTTGGTGTAGACAGCTTGAAGTTTATCATGATGATATGATGATAACGTATAACGGTAATTGAGGAAGCTCTTGGTACCCAAACTCCTGTATCCAATAATAATAATAATAAATATATCTGATAGACGGGTTGGGTAGACGGGACCCGTACTGTAATAAAGTTTTCAATCAATCAAACGTCTCATAACTCCCTGGCTGTCACGTGGCTGGTGACTGACAACTTTTCTGAGCCAATAGGCGCTTTGCGCGACCACAGCAAGTCGTTCCCCATCATGGGTTTGCGTGGAGCAGCCGGGTGATGGGGGTAGATTTCTATCAAAAATAAACAAACGCAAAAGTAGAATCCACAATCGTAAAAACGATCCACACACACACACCATCTGTGTTTCATAAAAACACGGTTGATCTGCTTAGATTTACGTACGGAATTCTAAAAACACGGTTGATCTGCTTAGATTTACGTACGGAATTCTAAAAACACGCTTGATCAGCTTGGAGTTACGTGCGGAATTCTAGGACACGCTTGATCAGCTTGGAGTTACGTACGGAATTTTGAGACAAATATTTCGCTGTTTTCCCCGTGTGGATTCGTGTGTGACGCTTCGTCTTCTTAGAGGTCTATCAAAAATAAACAAACGCAAAAGGGCAATTCCAGCGTTATGGATGTTACATTCAGAGAGAAAATTGGAAACTTAACTTAACATTGACAAGGCATCGATTTGAATTGGAAGTATAATTTACACATTTTAGTTACACTTATTGAGATAAAGATGAGCCTGCAGTAAAAAAAATAATTTTACCTTTTGGATTTTGAGATAGGTGACAAAATACACAGCGTTATGGATGTTATGGAAATGGGCAAGCTTTTCGGACTCACTGAACACATGATGAAAACTCTGTGAATATCTTTTTCAAAGAATAACATGTTTACTATTGTTATTACTAGTGAATCACTGATGAAAAAAGGTCTGAGAGGAGGGAAAGGAGTAAAACTTGGCGAAGAGAACATCACCAATATAAGATACGCGGATGACACTGCTATAGTCTGTAACTGTCAAGAAGATCTACAGGACATGATGAATAAGCTGAATGTCGAATGCAAAAACGATGGAATGTCGCTAAACACAAAGAAAACTAAAGTAATGATCATTGAAAAAACATCAGGAACTGTTTGTAAAATACAGGTGGATGGGGAAAAACTTGAACAAGTGAAGGAGTACATGTACCTTGGAAGCTGGATCAGTGAAGGTGGAAGAGCTAACATGGACATTAAGAGAAGAACCGGAATTGCAAAGGGCGCATTCTGGAACCATAAAGAATTACTGAGAAGAAACATAAGTTGGAAAACGAAGACCAGGATTTTGGAAACGTATGTTATGTCAGTCTTTTCATATGGAGCAGAAGCATGGACGCTGAATGAAGAGGCAAAGAGGATGATAAGACTCTTTTGAAATGTGGACGCTGAGGAAGATGCTGAAGATAACATGGAAGGATAAGATGTTAGGTCGGTATCGGCTGATATGGCTCAAGACGATCGGTGATCGGTATCGGTGGCAAAAAACGTGATCGGGGCATCCCTAATAATCAGTATAAATATGCGATCGGTGAATTCCGATAATTTAGTCATATTCGCCGATCGCGGAAACCGATCAAGCGGAGATCTCACTCGCTGTCTGTCTCAGACACACAGGACCTGCAAACTGCCGCTCCTCCTCCTCCTCCTCCTCCTCCTCCTCCTCCTCCTCCTCCTTCTCCTCCTCCCTTGCCCCGCCCGCACCAGTGTAAAGTTTGTAAACACAGAGGACTGAGAGGAGGCTCCTCTGCTCGAGTCTATAGTGCATTCGACCGCGAGCTAACGTTAGCTACCTAGCTATCGTTACTGTTTAAACAAAATTACCCAGTCAACTATTCACTTTTAGTATGGATTGTCTAACCGGTATCTAGCCGGCTAGCTACTGAAGAAAACTGCTTTGACAACTCTCTTCCTACTAATCAAAGGAAAGCTGGTTATGTTTCTGTATAGGAAGCAAATAGTCTGTCGCAACTTGGAGGCAAGGTTGTCCACATGGAATTTGAATGTAAATTTCTCATCGATCCACACACCAAGATATTTCTATTCAGTGACTCTCAATGTTAGAACCACTTATGGTAGATATGTGTAAACCATCATATTCAATGTTTCTGGCGCTAGAAAAAGCATACATTTTGTAACTGAGGGGTACAATTCCCTGACTGTATTAATAAGTATGGTATCATTAAACCACTACCTTCTTATGTACTTTAATTACTGGCCATACAGTACATGATATATATAATGATGAACACTTCCCACAATGAATCGGTTCCACACAAAGTTGTAATTAAGTATTTATTGCAGCTAGGGATGCCCCGATCGATCGGCCACCGATCGTTATCGGCCGATAATTAGTATAAATATGCGATCGGGGAATTCCGATAATTAGTCATATTCGCCGATCGCGGAAACTGATCAAGTGGATATCTCACTCGCTTGTCTCAGACGCACAGGACCTGCAAACTGCTCCTCCTCCCTAGCCCCGCCCGTACCCATGTAGAGTTTGTAAACACTCCGCCTCCTCTGCTGAGTCTAGATAGTGCATTCGACCTGAGCTAACGTTAGCTACCTAGCTATCGTTACTGTTTAAACAAAATTACCCAGTCAACTATTCACTTTTAGTAGGCATTGTCTAACGGTATTTAGCCGGCTAGCTACCGATAGCTCCTGATATCAACAAATGCTCCAGCAAGTCTTGTAGTGCATGTTGATACCTCCGTTAGCTCGCGTTAGCTGACGTTAATTCACTGTTCAAAACGAAATGTCCGATTGAACTAAATAGTTGTCTTAACGTCATCTAGCCGGCTAGCAGTAGCTACAGATAGCTCCTGATATCAATGTCTTATAACATTGATTGAATGCGTATTCGAGCTGAGGGCTTGCTGAATGTTAAATGACCAAAGCATAACGTTACCAATAGGGTCCCGCTGCAGCGCCGGAGAATCCTTTTTGGTAGCTGGAGGCTACTAGAGTACACACAGACAGTGGAGCTGTTTGCAGATAGCGAGCATTTTGACTTGTTGCGTGGTGGCGATGTCTCGCAGATAATACAAGTACAAGTCTAATTATATAATATATATATTTTATTAAAAAAAAATTTATATAAAATAATTTTTAATTTCTTTTTAATCAAAAACGATCGGTATCGGATCGGTATCGGCCGATATGGCTCACGACGATCGGTGGCAAAAAACGTGATCGGGGCATCCCTAATTGCAGCAAAAGGTACATAATATACTTCTCTATTTTACTTTGAATGCGCTTATAAGGCAAAGGAATGTGCGTAGGCAAATCAATAATGAATGTCCATTCTCTGGTTACGCAGGAGGTAATCATACAACCTGAATATTAGGAATTATATCTATGGTACTCTGGGGAGGCAGCGGGAGATTCTGGTAGGGGGTTCCCACCGGTTGTAAGCCAGCAGGGGGAGGAAATGGTCGAATGCAAAGTCTGGATCAGCGGGGACTCAATAAGCTCCTGCTAGGGAGGCGGTATATTACTCCCTGATCGGCAGACGAAAAGCAGCAGCTGTAATCCCAGTATGCGTGCAGCACAGGTGAAAGCCGGCCAGCCTCTCCTTGAGACGGGCTCGAATGATGTTCCTCACGGGTAGATCCCACAGTAGTGGGGTGTAGACGATTCTTCTCCGCTCCAACAGCCTGGTCCAAAGCAATAATAATAATAATCCAGCCGGAAAGGGGCTCTGCATTCACCGGTGTAGGTTCTCCGGTGCGTGGTACTTCACATTAACTAGGTAGAACTTGACGTTATTCCACTAAGCTCTGACACTTTACTATCCTATTCGCACGCGGCTATAAGTGCTCTATTTAGACGCACGGCTGCTCACTTCACTTGGTCGTTGACTCGTGATGAAGGCTTTACTAGTAAGGAGCGAACGATACGTTGAACAAACGTATTAGGATAAGACAAGACTCTATTTTGGGGCAAAACGGGCCCTACTTCACCGCACGTCGTATCGTGGGTGAGGCTTCACTTGGGTAACTCGAACTCGAACTACTTCTGTATTCACCTGCGCCATATTTATATGTTAGGCGAATAAACTAGTACCAGCCTTATTCCTGTCTCGTAGTCTTGGGCAGAACCGGGCATGTTGAGACATGTCTTGACGGTGGCTTTGAACTCGGCATTGGGGGCTTGGCAGTGGCGCTGGTGGAACGCTATCCAATAAGAGAACGAAATATTATGGTCTGTACTAGGTTAAAGGGATATTCCGTGTATATGTACAAAGAATACACAAGGGATATCAAACGATATACAAATATTATGCAATATATATCAATCAATAAATACATGTATTCGGTTTAATCTGACCCTTTGTAACACATTTAGTTTTTCTAGCATTAAGAACCTTACAAATAATTTAAGTTTAATAAGAGCTTCCCGGGGGATAATAAATGAAAGTTGTAAGTTCTCAATGGCCAATTGTACAGTGTCAACAATACAATACACAACAGTATCGTCTGCATACAGATGGGCTTGCCAACCATTGAGTAAAGACACTATCATTCATATAAATTAGGGATGCCCCGATCACGTTTTTTTGCCACCGATACCGATCACCTATCGTCTATGAGTCATATCGGCCGATACACTGCCGATACCGATAGTTTTTGGTTTTCTTATCAGCTGGCAGTATTATGCTGTAGGTCTAACACAGGCATTCTCAAAGTCCGGTCTAAATGATCTAATCTAATCTTAGAAATTAAGTAAAGTGAATAGTACTGGGTGTTAAAGGAGAACTCCAACATTTTGGGAAATTAGCTTATTTAACATCTTCCCTGGAGTTAGACAATAAGATACATACCTTTTTTGTCTCTGTGCATGCATTTTAGCTTTGGGAATAGACGCTCCGTTAGCATAGCTTAGCTTCATCACTGGAAGTGAGGCAGGACAGTAGCCTTACAGTGCCTTACAGTGTATTGCAAGGTCTGACATTGACCAAACTTGATATGCATGACCTTGGTGGGCTCTAGGTCAACTCCTGAAAAGGGGGTCAATGTCAGACTTTGCAATCAAAAGTTAGGGGGCTAATAACCCTTGCCATAATTTCAGTGCGCCCCCTAACTTTTGATTGCAAGGTCTGACATTGACCCCCTTTTCAGGAGTTGACCTAGAGCCCACCAAGGTCATGCATATCAAATTTGGTCAATGTCAGACCTTGCAATACACTGTAAGGCACTGTAAGGCTACTGTCCTGCCTCACTTCCAGTGATGAAGCTAAGCTATGCTAACGGAGCGTCTATTCCCAAAGCTAAAATGCACGCACAGAGACAAAAAAGGTATGTATCTTCTTGTCTAACTCCAGGGAAGATGTTAAATAAGCTAATTTCCCAAAATGTTGGAGTTCCCCTTTAAAGGCCAACTTGCAGGTTGTATTTTTGTTCAATAAACAATGTGACTAGGGCAACGGTGACTTTCATGAAGAGGGGGAAAAAAATCGAAATTGACCCAGTTTTAGCGTTTTTATCAAACATTTTGTTGACCAAACCACAACCTCCACGGACATGCATATTTTAATCCATGGTTTCATAGCGTGCGTGTGTCATCTTAATGATGACGTCACACTGGGTACAGGGCAGCAGGGGCTCTGAGAGTCACAGGCAGGTAGTGGCAGGAAGCAACCGGAGCCTTCTTGTTACTACTAGCCGAGGAGTTTGATTGATTGATTGAAAACTTTATTAACAGATTGCAGAATGGGTACAGTACAGTACAGCTCAATACATACAATTGTTAAGGGGATGCAGACCAGAGAAAGACTTTCGTCTTGTTTACATCAGGGTCCCCCATTTTAAATTCATCATAACATATATGACGTACATGACATACAGATGGACAGTACTGCTACATCTATACAGCTAGTCTCTGTTTCACCTAACACTATTGCTCCGTGATCATAGCCATTCATCTCTAAAGCTAACCACTATTTGTAAAAGCCACAACCACGTTACCATATTTGTAATAATGTAAATCATTGTGTCGTTGTACATATTGTGTATATAATGTTAGTAGCTAGCTAAGTTAGCTAACGTAGCTTAGCTTAGCTTGGTAGCCAGAATTCTCAAAACTCATAACAATGCCCGATTTAAAATGGTTCTCTCCTCTTTGTATACCTTTGTCCTCACAAGTATTCTGCCAGGGAACTTATGGACACGACAATAGTAGTAGTTATAAGGTGTTTGAGCCGTTAGTTAGCTCATAGCTATCGTGACTGATGCTCCGAGTGGGTCTGCGTCTATTCAAATCCCAACAGGTTCATGCTTATCAACATCGAATCCCAACTGGTTCATGCTTATCAACATGCCGTGACGCATAGCTTGCTAGCCGGCATGAATGCCCGATTTAAAATGGTTCTCTCCTCTTTGTATACCTTTGTCCTCACAAGTATTCTGCCAAGGAACTTATGGATACGACAATAGTAGTAGTTATAAGGTGTTTGAGCTTGTAACGTTAGTTAGCTCATAGCTATCGTGACTGCATGCACCGAGGGGGCTACTATCGTATCAACATGCCGGGACGCGTGAACACTTTGGGCAACGCACATGTACTTCCGCATTGCCGTTTTGCGCTCTGATTGGCCGAGCGTGCACATGCGCATGAGCCGCGCCAAGCTCCTCTAGGCAGGAATCGAAACTCCGTTAAGCTCCAGAGAGAGAGGCTTAAAACCCACAGTTCTTGCCCGACTGATGGGAGCCGAATCCCGGATCCGAGTTTTCTGATGAATACCCCCAAAACATGGAGGTCCCGAACGCAATTTATACGCATGGAAGTATTGATTACACCGTAACGAATCATTAACAAATATTATGTAATTGGTTTGTCATGACAAACCAATAATAATCGCATCGCCGGCTTCGCGGCTGCTCCAGCGGACACCAGAGCTCAGCGAAGCCGGCGATGCGATTATTATTGGTTTGTCATGACAAACCAATTACATAATCCAACATATGTGTAAAGGCACACACAACATATTCCAGTTAACGGTATATTTTTTTAATGATTCGTTACGGCGTAATCAATACTTCCATGCGTATAACGCCGATGCGATTATTATTGGTTTGTCATGACTATTTTGGTTTTAAATTGCATATCATCATTCATTTATTTATTGTCACACAGAGCAGAAGAATTTTGCCAAAACAAACCAATAGTATCCAGCTGCAGAACGGCTGACCAGCCACACTCTCAGACCCAAACGCATTTCCTTTGATTTAATTATACATCAAATGATTTATGTCAAGGATTGCAATGCCTCGCTTGAATGAAGTTAACTTTTCACCTGGATAACGTCAACATTCAGGGTGAATGTAATGTGAGAAATTGGGAAAAAAAAAAAAAAAAAAAAAAAAAAAATGGTGAGTGTGTGCCTGGTTTGCCGTTCTGCAGCTGGATACTATTGGTTTGTTTTGGCAAAATTCTTCTGCTCTGTGTGACAATAAATAAATGAATGATGATATGCAATTTAAAACCTAAACTAAGCCCTCAGTATGAGTTTAAGACGTGAACATGGTCATGTTTTTTTTTTTTGCCGATCCCGATCTTCGGAAAATCACGTGATCGGATCCGGACATCCCTACTAACAACTAGTGTTACTATCTAACACAGCTAAGCACTTGTCTAAAAGTGCTGTACTCTAAACGTACTGCAACTACGATTACCTTCAACTACAAATAAAAACAAATAAAACAAATATATTACCACTACTACTAATGAAATACTAGGAAATACTATCAATGCTCAATGGTAAAAATCAAATCAAAACGCTAATCTCTCTCTATCTCTCTCTCTCTCAATAATAACTGTATTCAATTGTAAAATCCGAAGACGCTCTGAGGTCTCGCTGCGTGTGCCCCGTTTAAATACCAGGTGGGCAGGTCGTGACCTTTACTATCGACCAATCATAGTAGAGATATATTATCTTTAGCATACTGCAGGTAAGGGTGACCACATTATACATGTTACAAACATATGGAGAGACTGCCACCTAGCGGATTCGAGCGAAAGTGCATCTCTAGAGGTTCATAATTGTGGCAGCAAGAGGGCCATTGGTCTCTAGTTCCCGAAAATCTAATAATAAAAAAAAACTATATAAAACGACATTTCACGTCGTCGGCACTCAATGGGGGGTCTGATAAGACGACAATTGTCGTCGGCGGCGGCATTCAAAGTGTTAATGACTAAGGAAAATGTTGGGTCCCGAGGCTAGACCAGTTGAGAACCACTGATCTAGACAATGGCATTGCCTCCGATTTATTCCAATTAATCTTGTAACCTGATATACGTGAAAAGGAGTCAATCACAGATAGAATCTCTGGTACCACAGCCTCTGGATTGCTCGATAGCAATAGCATATCATCAGCATATAATAGCATTAGGGCTGACCTTCGAATTTTTTTTTGGCAATCGAAGCTTCGGGGCCGAGCTTCGATTTTAATTCGAAGCTTCGAATTAAAAAAGAATTTATTAATTTTTTTTTTATAATTTCTTTTTTCTTTTCTTTTTATCTTATGTTGTGGGACTTGTACAGCACTTTGGTAAACTTTGTTGTTTTTAAATGTGCTCTATAAATAAAGTGGATTGGATTAATGAATTAAGTAGCCCCTTTCGTGAGTGTGACGCAGCCAACACGGCTGTGTGATTTAATTCAAGGTGGATCGCTGTTGTCGTTTGAACAACTTCAGATTTCATGGGAACTACCAATCCCCCAAATCAAGAATGTTTAAGATGAATGAAGTAAGATTTTGATTATTTGAAATATGGCTTGTGTAGACTAAACTATGCACAGAATTATGTCAGTCTACAAGGTCCGGCAATGTAGACCTTGTAGACTCCACTACAGACCAATAAGTGAATGTTCATGCATTTTTAAGAAGGGCTACTTCCACAAAAAAACAAAGAACTCACCAAAACATCTCAGTAGCACCTTATCTAAATGTTCTATTTCATATATGGAGATTCATATTTATTTATGTATTGCATGCATTTCTACATTTTATTTCCTATTTTGTTTATTCATCCCAGTATCTTTCTTTCTTATGTGTGGAATTCTACAAGGCATTTACATTCACATTTACATTTAGTCATTTAGCTGACACTTTTATCCAAAGCGACTTACAAGTTCTGTACGACAGGTCATCAGGAAGGATACAACTCTATCAGCTGAGTAACAATATTCATCAAAGTGTTGCGTGTTACAGTGTAGGTTAGTTTATTAGGACAAGTGCATGACAGTAAGGTTAGTTAGGGTTCGAATTTTTTTATTTTATTTTTATTTTATTTCAGATAATGGTTGAAGAAGTGCGTCTTTAGTCGACGGCGAAAGATTGGATGGGATTTGGCTGTCCTAACTGGGGTGGGTAGTTCATTCCACCATTGTGGGGCAAGGACTGAGAATAGGCGTGTAGGTGGTGTATATGTGTTTGAGGATGATATCCTTCAAACAGGCAATAGTGATGATATAATTTGGGCAGTGCTGAGCTGGGTTACTTTCCTCCAGTGTATTTGTCCCCCGGCCCCACCCAATGGCCCCATGCGCACACACACACACACACACACACACACACACACACACACACACACACACACACACACACACACACACACACACACACACCGAAGTAAAAAAAAAAATCTAATTTTGTTTTATTTTTGAATTTCTTTTTTTCCTTTCTTTTTTTTAAACTTCGATTTTTTTTTAATGTTCGAAGCTTGTGCCATCGAACGAAGCTTCGAAGTATTTAAGACAGCCCTAAATAGCATATTGTGTTCTTCTTGACCTGCAACGATGCCTTTTATGTTCACGTTTCCCCTGATGGCCGAAGCTAAAGGCTCTAAGGCCAGTGCGAATATAAGAGGGGAAAGGGGACAACCCTGTCTGGTCCTGCGTAGAAGCTTGAAAGGGGCGGATATGTTCCCATTGGTAAGGACTGATGCCCTTGGGTAGGGGTGGACGGTATGGTCTAAAATTTATATCACGGTATAATTTGAAGCATAGACGGTAACGGTATATATCACGGTATCAGTGTTTCCGTTAGAATAATTTTTTTTGCCTGATAGGCAGGCTATATAAAGAATGACATCCTCAAGGCATGTAGATTTATAATATTTTAACTTAAAACTAGGCTACTTTTGCGTATAAAGTCATTATATTCCAAATAAAATAAGTCCCGAGTCGAGACTCCGTGCTGCTCCCATTGCAAACAGCGGGGCTGGATTTTGCTAGAAGCATATGTAGCTGCAGAGCCGCAGAGCCAGTGGCTCTTTCAGGTCGTTCAGCCGTTTGGTGGGGGGGGGGCGCTGTTGAGCGGGCCTGTGACCAGACCTGAAAGAGCCACTGGCTCTGCGGCTCTGCAGCTGCATGCTATTTCGCAAATCCACTGCTGCAGCAGCCGTCCTCCCGTCGTTATCATAACACTACACACATATCATAATGTTTACAGCAAACTGTAGTTGATCACCAGGTATGTTTTATTAACGTAGAATAATTCATATAAGAAAAACGATAGGTAAGATCTCTTACCTTTCTCCACTGGTTAAAAATGCCAGGAACTGAAATTGAAACTTGCTGTGCGCCGCGGTGATATGTGTTTACTGTTTATTATGAAATGACAATTGCGTGTCGACACGCCCAGTGCGCCCACTGCGCGAAGCCTCCTAAATAACTTTTTCCAGTTTGCACATATCTATTATCTATGACTAATTCGATCTATTTTTAGGGGCAAATGCGATTGAAATAGTCGCGCTGTGGTTACATGACGTCATTGCTATTTTAGAGCTGCCCTACCGGTTACACGGTATAGTCAAAATCCATACCGTAGAGCAAATTCATACCGTTTATACCGTATACCATTTATACCGTCCACCCCTAGTAGGGGTGGACGGTATGGTCTAAAATTTATATCACGGTATAATTTGAAGCATAGACGGTAACGGTATATATCACGGTATCAGTGTTTCCGTTAGAATAATTTTTTTTGCCTGATAGGCAGGCTATATAAAGAATGACATCCTCAAGGCATGTAGATTTATAATATTTTAACTTAAAACTAGGCTACTTTTGCGTATAAAGTCATTATATTCCAAATAAAATAAGTCCCGAGTCGAGACTCCGTGCTGCTCCCATTGCAAACAGCGGGGCTGGATTTTGCTAGAAGCATATGTAGCTGCAGAGCCGCAGAGCCAGTGGCTCTTTCAGGTCGTTCAGCCGTTTGGTGGGGGGGGGGGGCGCTGTTGAGCGGGCCTGTGACCAGACCTGAAAGAGCCACTGGCTCTGCGGCTCTGCAGCTGCATGCTATTTCGCAAATCCACTGCTGCAGCAGCCGTCCTCCCGTCGTTATCATAACACTACACACATATCATAATGTTTACAGCAAACTGTAGTTGATCACCAGGTATGTTTTATTAACGTAGAATAATTCATATAAGAAAAACGATAGGTAAGATCTCTTACCTTTCTCCACTGGTTAAAAATGCCAGGAACTGAAATTGAAACTTGCTGTGCGCCGCGGTGATATGTGTTTACTGTTTATTATGAAATGACAATTGCGTGTCGACACGCCCAGTGCGCCCACTGCGCGAAGCCTCCTAAATAACTTTTTCCAGTTTGCACATATCTATTATCTATGACTAATTCGATCTATTTTTAGGGGCAAATGCGATTGAAATAGTCGCGCTGTGGTTACATGACGTCATTGCTATTTTAGAGCTGCCCTACCGGTTACACGGTATAGTCAAAATCCATACCGTAGAGCAAATTCATACCGTTTATACCGTATACCGTTTATACCGTCCACCCCTACCCTTGGGCATTCATACAGTAGCTTTACCCATGTAATATACGAGCTACCAATCCCATACCGCTCAAGAGTCGCAAATAAATACTCTCATTCAATTCTATCAAATGCTTTCTCTGCGTCGAGAGAGAAAGCTACTACCGGTTCTGTGCTGTTCCTCGTTTGCCAAGCCAAATGTAAAAGCCTACGTAAATTATCTGCAGAAGTCCATCCCTTGATGAATCCTACTTGATCTGGGTGGACTAATATAGGAAGGCATCCTACTAATCTTGTCGCTAATATCTTAGCCAGGACCCGTGCATCCAGATTAATTAAGGACACAGGACTATAGCTTCCACAGAGCTGTGGGTCTTTGCCCTTCTTATGAATCAATGTAATAATTGCATCCTTCATACTTCCCGGTAGGTTTCCCCTCCTGAACGCATCTTCAAAGACAGTGAGGAGCTTTGGAGCTAACAGATCTGAGAATGCTTTATAGAAGTCTGTAGGGAATCCATCCCCTCCCGGAGATTTACCAGCATTCATGCCTCTAATCGCACTCTGAATTTCCTCTAAGGCAGGGGTCTCAAACTCGTGGCCCGCTGGATGATATTTTGCGGCCCCCTACTTGACATCAAAGTTTAGTGTTAGTGCGGCCCGCGCGCAACTTTTTGCCGCGTCGTTGTGCGAGTTGGATGTTTTATTTATTTTATCACTTGTAGGCTACCATAGCGCAGGCTCATGACAGCAACGTTACGTTCGTGACTTGGTTGAAACTAGGGATGGGCGTGAGTAATCGATTACTCGTAGCTATAATTAAAAAAATATATATAATAATCTAAATTTTTAAAAATTATGAAAAATATATATATATATATTTTTTTACATATCTTTTCACATGCATGTGTAAGATTATAACTGTATGTTGGTTTCCTTAAACATATATACGTGAAAAAATATATATATTCTAATATTTCAATATTTTTTATTTATTTTTGTTTAAAAAAATACTTTTCGAGTAATACACGATCAATCCAGTATAGCATGCGATCAATCGATCTGGATTTTTCTTTAAAATGCCCATCCCTAGTTGAAACGTGATTCCGGAGTGATACCAAGTGGAAGGAAAATATATCCAGTGCGTATGGCAGGCATCCTCGAAATTCTCCGCTGTCTCCTCTGCAAGCAGTGCTCTGCATGTCTGGCTGCACTGCTCCACACTGTCTGTGACTGTCTACTCTGCTCTGGTCCAATCACATTCAGCGTCCCGTCAGCGTTTCTCCCCCCCCACCCACAGTCTGCGAATCAGAGCAGAGTAGGGCGGGTCTTCACGGAATGCATGTTGTCTTTCAACGGGTCCGAGTCAGATTCAGATTCCTTTATTGAGCCATTTGTGTAAAAACACATTGGTAATTGTTGCAGCAATACAGTGTATGCATTTTCTTTTCTTTTTTCACAGTAAACTACACAGACACATGACAAGAAACGAAACAGTGCAGTGGGGGATTAATCAATAAAATACATATATAAAGTGAAGAGTGCAGAGTTCCAGTACAGACCAGTGCAGTGCAGACAGTGTCATTGTGCCAGTGTCACTTGGGGGCAGAGGGGGGGGGGACCTGAGGCATTGATTAGCCTGGCGGCTGAGGGGAAGAAGCTCAGTCTGTGTCAAGCTTTTACAGCCTTTGGGATCCTCAGCCTTCTCCCAGAGGGGAGCAGGGTGAAGAGGCTGTGACCGGGGTGGGATGGGTCGGCCATGATCTTCCTCGCCCTCTTCAGCGCCCTGGAGTCGTGCAGGGACCTGAGGGAGGGCAGGGGACAGCCGATCACCCTCTCGCGGAGCGAATCACCCGCTGCAGCTTGGCGAGATCTTTTGCCGCTGCAGCAGGGAACCAGGAGATGATGGAGTGGGTAAGGATGGACTCAATTAGGGCTGGGCGATAAAACGATAACGATAAATATCGCGATAAATTATTTCCTCGAAATAAACATGAAACGTGGTCGCAAAGTTTCGATATATCGATTTTCCAAGTTTGGCTCGGCTCAGCCTCGGCTCAGCACACTCACTAACAACAACCAACGTTACGTGATGACGTGCTTACGCACCACAGCTCCAGATGTGCTACTGTTTTGGTTTAGGACTCAAGGCTGGCTAGGATAATTAGCTTGCACGGCGCTATTTTATATATTTACGTGCCGAGTATGTGTGTGGCGTGAATTCTGATGCCACGGTTATAGTAGTGTGTGGTATACGGTGGACGTCGTTGCAATGTATTGGGGCGGAACAGAGTATTTTAGGGATATTTAGTACATTTGGAAACATGGCTGGCTAGGATAATTAGCTTGCACGGCGCAATTGTATCGTTTGGCTGGCTAGGATAATTAGCTTGCACGGCACTATTTTATATATTTACGTGCCGAGTATGTATGTGGCGTGAATTCTGATGCCACGGTTATAGTAGTGTGTGGTATACGGTGGACGTCGTTGCAATGTATTGGGGCGGAACAGAGTATTTTAGGGATATTTAGTACATTTGGAAACATGGCTGGCTAGCAGGCCTGTACAGTGCGACATATATATCGCACGTGCTACAGCAACAGCGGTCTGTGCGATGGATGGATTTACTTCAGTAGCACTGGTGCGATAGGGATTCAGTTCATATAGATACTCTTATTTTGAAAATCCTGTAGCGGGTCTCATTTCTGCCCACGCGCAGCTCCAGCTAGGCTCCGAAAGCTAGCAACGTTCAGGTGCATATGATAATCTTATTTTGAAAAAACTCTTGTGACAACTCGACGAGTCATATCCGCCCTATCCGTGCGCCTTCTGCAAGCAGAGCAGCGCGTTGGTCGGTTGGTGCCTACACGTCCCGAAATAAGTCTGTGGTGTTTTTTTTCTCTCGCAACGGGTCAAATGCATCTACATGCTTTGCACCGTCGCCATTCCTTTATGCGCACATCGCCCGAAATTAACGTTTATGTACCATTACAATCACTACAACGTTAGCAAGCTAACAAGCTAATCCTGATCAGAGGCAGAGCCAGCAGACAGTGTGGGCTGGGGAAAGGGAAATGGGGGGGCACTCTCTCCCCTTCCCTGTGTGTGTGTGTGTGCGTGCGTGCGTTTGGAAAGATGATGAAGTCACTAGTCAGGACAGGAGTATATTATAGTAAACTGAGGATGGACAGATAATGTTGATATTCAAATATAAACAAGTTTCGAGAGGAGTGGAAGTTTGAAGACAGACTAGACTACAATATGATGCGGGGGTGGTGAGTTGAAACAGTGTGTGTGAATGAATGAATGAAAACTTTATTTAACAGATTGCAGAATGGGTACAGTACAGTACGGCTCAATACACACAATTGTTAAGGGGATGCAGACCTGAGAAAGACGTTTGTCTTGTTTACATCAGGGTCCCCCATTGTGTGTGTGTGTGTGTGTGTCCCAACCGACCCCACTTCTATGTTTCAATAAATTATTTGCATTTAAAACTATTAACGCTGACTCATTCCTTCAGTCCACTCAAAATTATGCTAATATTCCTTATGTTGTTTATGATATTAATTGAAAATAGCATATGAGAGTATCATAGTAATAATAACACATGGCGATATACTAAATGACAGCCAAACATGGCACTGCAACTAAATAACACAAATACAATAGGCACATTTGTGACTGTTACAAATATAACACGTTTTATACTTGTGCTACAAGATTTTGGCCTGTGCTACAAAACTATCAACCTCTGTAGCACCAGTGCTATGTGCAAAAAAAGTTAACGTACAGCCCTGCTGGCTAGGATAATTAGCTTGCACGGCGCAATTGTATCGTTTGGCTGGCTAGGATAATTAGCTTGCACGGCGCTATTTTATATATTTACGTGCCGAGTATGTATGTGGCGTGAATTCTGATGCCACGGTTATAGTAGTGTGTGGTATGCGGTGGACGTCGTTGCAATGTATTGGGGCGGAACAGAGTATTTTAGGGTCATATTTTAGTACATTGTCATTGGATACACTGCTCGCTCTGGCTAACTGCTAACGTGCGCGGACTGATGACGACATCAACTCGAGACATTCGCAGCAGAAAAACAAGTCTATTAATAGCCCGTCCATCGGCGCCGGGCATAAGAAGTTAATTAAACTTGACAGACATTATATCGACAATAATTATCGATATCGAGTTATATGAAAATAATTTTATAATTTTATCGCGATAACGTTTTTGGCCATATCGCCCAGCCCTAGACTCAATGATGGCCGTGTAGAATTGGGCCATCATGGCAGAGCGAGAGTTGACAGCGCATCTACAGGTAGTCTAATCTGGTACTGTAGCTAGTAGCCTAGTTCACAGTTTTATCTCTGTGAGATAAATGTAGCTAGTAGCCTAGTTTCGCCAGCAGGCAGTTAGTAGAAAAATATGGCATGTTCAAACATGGCCAGTAAAAGAAAAGTCGACAGTGACAATCGCTGCAATTCAAAGGTGAATGGACTGAAAAATATGCGTGCATCCCCCCAGCACCAAACCAATGTGCCTAATATGCCAAGAAACGGTAGCTCTTGTGAAGAGTGGCAATTTGAAATGCCACTACGAAACAAAACACAGTTATTTTGATGCAGCCTTTCCTCAAAATTCAGTGCTAAGAACGACAAAAATAAATGGAATGAAATCATCATATCAAGCTGCAAGCAGAATTATTGTTAAAGCTATGTGTTAAAGCAACCAAGTCCTCACTCAGTGGCATGGGTGTTGGCTAAACACAAGAAGCCATTCTCTGATGCATAAATAATAAAATAATGTATGACTGAAGTGATGGAGACCATGTTTGAAGGCAAATAAAAGCAAATCCTCCTCAGATCGCACAGCAACCAGAATAACTGAAATACTGGCTGATGATTTGATTAAACAGCTTTGTGATAGAATAAAAAAAATGCACAGTGCATTTCCATAGCTGTGGATGAGTCCACTGACACCACTGATAATGCTCAGTTGCTGGTGTTTGTGAGGTTGTAGTGAGTTTGTGAGAAGATTGGATCAGTTGTACTTTTTTTTGGAATACTTTAAACCCTTTTTTTGTGCAATATTTGATGCGGCCCAGCCTCACCCAGACTCTACCTCCAGCGGCCCCCAGGTTGAGTTTGAGACCCCTGGTCTAAGGTAATACCCCCCCTCTAGCCCTTTTCTGTATCTGATAACACTCAGGGCTGTACGCTAAGCTTTTTCACTAGGAGCATAGAATCTTTTTTAGGGGCACTGTAAAAAAATTTTTTTTTTACCATTATAGTGCAAAAAAAATATGTTCCTCCTGCCTCATTATTGTGGTCCTTTTATTTAAAGGGGAACTATCTTATAAATTACCTTTTTCAGTGTTTAGCATTGTTTCCTAGCTATGTGGACTTATATTAATAGGATCTGTCTCTAATTCTCATATTAACAATATTCACCCTCACTGAAGTGAGTCATCTGAAAATGTGCATATCTGTGATGTCAGAGATTTCTCAGCTGCATAATAATGTGGCAGTTGATGTGGCAGTTTCCACCAGGCCAAACAGTGGTTGGAGCCCAGCCTCAAAACGGCTTAAGATCTTGAGGTAGAAAAATGCTGTTTTTGAGTACTTGATTAGAAATACAAAACAATGCATTTAAAAAAACAACTTACAGAGGTGTTCCATAGACTCACAGGAATTGTGTAAAAGTGCCCAAATAGTGAAAGAAATAGTAAAATAGTTCCCCTTTAAGTCATAAAAGAACTCGGGGGAGTCTACATTGGGAGCGTAGATATTTACTAGTGAGCATCTCCTTCCCATTATGTCCAAGTCAAGTGCAATCCACCTGCCATCTGTATCAGCTCTCTGATCATGTATTTTAGTACTGACATTCTTACGTATCAAGATAATAACCCCTCTTTTGCTAGAAGAGAATGTGCTGTAAAAACTCTGTCCTACCCAATCCCTCTGAAACTTTCTTGATTCTGCTGCATCTAAATGTGTCTCTTGTAGGAGAGCTATGTCTGTTTTCTTCTCTTTGAGATACATTAATATTTTCTTTCTCTTAGTGGCAAGATTAGCCCCTTTCACATTCCAGCTAACTATTTTAAGTTTCCCCGCCATAATATCCTCTCAACTCTATATTCCAACCTCTCTGTGCTTGCAAAATTAACCATAGTATTGCTTAGGGGTGGGACGATACATCGATCCAGATCGATATATCGATCTATTATCAATAATCAAATAGGATCGATGCAACATAAAAAGATCGATTCATATTGCGATACTCTTATTTTGAAAATCCGGCGACGACGACGTCATCGCCCCGCGCCCAGTGTTGTGAAACTCCGTTTAACATCAACAGCACACAGCAGTAGCGTCTAGAGCAGGGGTCAGCAACCTTTTTGACATGGAGTGCCTGTTTGAAATATAGTTGTAACTAGTGTGCCTCAACAATATTCCATGCATCGTACATTTTTTTTTCTCATAATCAGGTATTTTTAATGATAATTTTTACATTATTACACCATTATTGTTATTGTTATTATTAACAATATTATTATGATGGTTGTATCAACCCTAAATCTGAGTTGGGGGGGGGGGATGCAATGCAGACAAACATCTGCATACAGTGCGACCATTTCACTCACATTTGCCCATTCATTTTTGGACACATCACACACCATCGGTGTGTGTACTGTACGTGTGCTGTCATAGCTCCACCTACAGGCCTAATGGAGAAAACCAGGAGACCACCAGGATGTGAATGGAGGGTGAATGTGAGGTATATCGTGTAAATAAGTTTTGATTGATCGCAAGACTACACTGTAAAAAAAATTATAATAATAAATTACCAAACTTAAAAATATTGAGTTCAGTTAAGGTTTTCAGTTTTCAATCCATAATAAGTTAACAGAAAAATAAGTACACAACCACATTATTTCAACCTAATAAAACTATGTTTATTATCATTGTTTTAAGAACACAAGTTGACTTGGTAATACTCACATTTTGAGTAAAAAAAATTGCTTTTAACATGTGCAATGTTCAATGAAATAGAAAAATAAATAATAAAATGTGTTGATTAATCCCACTGGTCACAATGGTGACCGTAATAATGTTTTTGTTATAAGTCTCTGCAAATGTTACTGAATGATGTAGCAATGTATTTCCAGCTAAATTGAAATAATAAACAAATAAAGGGTCTCAATTAAATATGTGGTAGTAAAAATAACCTGTGGGAGGATTTCAACAAGATAAATGTGACAACAGTGCAAAATATTTCACTAATATTAAAAAAAAAAAAAATAGATTTTATTTTTATTTTTTATACTGCTGCCCCCTGTGCCTATGCAAATGCCCCCGCGTGCCTATGCAGGCACGCGTGCCTAGGGTTGCCTACCCCTGGTCTAGAGCGTCACTAGAGCAAGACTAGTGTGCCTATTCTGTGACCCAAAACATGTCCCTGCTGTTTTATTCTGCAACGGGTCCATCTAACCTGCTTTGCAATCCTCGCCACTCCATTATGCCCACGTCGCGTTAAAGATCGAAGATAACGTTACGTTAGCGTAAGCTAACAAGCTAACCCAGAGCCATAAGCAGAGAGAAGTGGGGACTGGAGGAGGGTGCATTCTCGGGATAGCCCCACTAACAGGATCTGGCCGGTACTGCACCTTGGGACTCCCAATATGCCTTTTCCAGCCAAAATACAGCTCTGTGACAGTGAATAGGATATTAATATCGGGAAAAAAAAGAAAAACGAACCAAAAACAGTGAACAGGAGGTCTATTCTATTTGTATTAAAAACAATAGATTGTTTTTCATTTAAATGTCTGGAAGAGCTCAAAAATAAAAATGTCAAATGATATTTCCATTGCCTTTTTTTTGTTGATTTAAATGTTACTGATTGTGTTAAATGGGCATATAATATCGTCTCATATCGATCGCAGGCACCTGAATCGAATCGAATCGTATCGTATCGTGGCAGACTGTGTGATAGGGCTGGGCGATATGGCCTAAATATGATAACACGATATTTTCTGACCTTTCGGCGATACACGATACACATCACGATGTTTTTCTTTTTTACCCCAAACGATTCATTATGAGGCTTACCAAGACAGTATTTGAGTTTGCAAGCTAACATTAAAGACAAAATAAAATACCCATGCATTTAGCATTTTTTTATTATATATTAGATTTAGATTATTGGATTATTAGATTATAATATATTGCATATATTTAGCAATGAGATATTATATGATTTAGATATGAAATATGATTAATTGAAAATGGGGGACCCTGATGTAAACAAGACAAAAGTCTTTCTCTGGTCTGCATCCCCTTAACAATTGTATGTATTGAGCTGTACTGTACCCATTCTGCAATATGTTAATAAAGTTTTAAATCAATCAATCAATCAATAGCATTTTAGCATTTTTATGAAACTACTATATATTTGTATGTCTCTAAATGTTTTGATGAATTGAAAATGGAGGACCCTTATGTAAAAAAGCCGAAAGTCTTTTTCTGGTCTTCATCCTCCTGTACTGTATTGTACCCATTCTGCAATATGTTAATAACGTTTTCATTTATTCATTCTGACGGACAACAGAATAATTTTGATTGACAGTCGAGTCTGCCAATTACGTCACACCGCTTGCACCCGCCCTGCTGTTCTTAGCACCAATCGGCAAGCTCTATTAGTTTTTTACTTCCTGAATGTCCGGTGTGCTGACATCAACAAAGCTACTTACATTAGCTCCCCGCGACCGACTAGTAGGAGACCAGTGCACCACAGGATGACTAAATGAGCCATAATGATTTTACCTCAACGAATGTTATAATAAAAGCCTTTCCATACATCTGTCTGATTGAAAACTTTATTAACAGACCGCGGAATGGGCATATCTCAACACGGGCTGAGATATGAACGAGTAACGTGTGGACCAGATTGACACGACACAATCCTATTGGGCAAAACATCACGATATCCACGATACGTTGAAAAAGTGTATTGTTAATGAACTGTACCCGATATTTATATAATATCGTCATATCGCCCAGCCCTACTGTGTGATATCGGATAATATCGTATCGTTGTCCAAAGAATCGATATGGTATCGTATCGTCATGAAACTGGTGATTCCCACCCCTAGTATTGCTGCCATAACATAACTAAGTAAACAGGGATGTGCTAGACTGTTTAAGAACAAATTTTAATTAAATTAAACGAAAAACAGTGGCCGTTCCTGACAGGTCAGACCAGCCAATGGGTCCTGGTCTGTTGTCTTCTCTGTCTTCAGTGCGATCACAAAACAACTTACCATAATAGGTCCGTGAGACTAGCGTGCCCGGACGCTGATCACGCCCCGCTCCCCCCCCCCATATGATAGCCTATTTAT
This sequence comes from Notolepis coatsorum, assembly GCF_963971535.1. Taxonomy (NCBI): domain Eukaryota; kingdom Metazoa; phylum Chordata; class Actinopteri; order Aulopiformes; family Paralepididae; genus Notolepis; species Notolepis coatsorum. The sequence continues at coordinate 166,657,844 of NC_140171.1, read as the reverse complement.
AACATAGTAGATATTAGACATTACATTTCACTGTCAAAGAACAATGACTAATTTAACAGATAAGGTAGCCTACTGCCCATGCTCATAAAAAAAAAACAGAAGACAACAATTAAAGAATTAAACCTTGTGGCACACCTTTAGTTATTGATAACAATTTTGATTGGGCATAACATGACTTTACACACTGACGTCTCCCTGATAGATAATCTTGGAACCAATCACATGCATTTCTATCCAAACCAATAGTAGCTAACCCTTTTAACACATTGGCGCCCAGCCACGAGTTTATACGGGTTTCGAATCCATGCGTTGTGGTCAGAGGCACGTATATAGCCGTGGCAAGTTGTTATTGCTTTTATTCCATTTTAATAACCGGGTCAAGGTCGCGGAGCGGCACTGCATATATTCCCTAGTCTGTGAAATCGAGAACGTGCAATACCGACCAGATCCTCTTAGGGGCGCCATCGCTCCACTGCAGTATGCCCTGTGGGCGAATGGACCACTTTTTTTTCCCTTTCAAGGGAGTTTTTTAGTACCCGGATTCTGAACCAGCATCATGTACCATGGATTACGTTTCGAATAGCAGATTTCACCATGGAATAAGGGGATTTATCATCAGCCAATGGACATATCGATCTACCAGATACCGATTGATAACGGGGAAATGCTCGGGGGTATCCCACCGGCTCACGGTAAGGCCTTTTTCACCTAAATTACAGCCGGATCAGAGCTTGCTATGAGACGCAACCAGCCGATCAGCGAATGTGTCTAGTTACACGGACACTGTTATTGGTAATCAATCATAATAAACGACGTCCCCCACCCCCCCCCCCCCCTTTCATGCATACATGCTTTGGGACAGCCCAGATCATATGCAGTTTGAGTTATTTCTTTAGCATATGTAAAACGGAAATGCTGTTGAATATAACGTTAGCAGCTATTAGCCCTATAACTAGCCTTCCAGAAAATATACGAGACAAAACTCGCTATAATGCTCATATTCACGGCGCTATAAAATGACAACCTATTGATGAATTTTTTTTCTTCTTTAAGCCATTTTGAAGGGACGTTTTATGAACTCAATTGACAATGAGAATGGACAGATAGCAATACTATAAAGCAGGGCTATTCAACTGGCGGCCCGCGGGCCAGATCCGGCCCGCGGGATGATTCTGACCGGCCCGCCAAAGATTACATGATAATAAAAAAAAATAAAAAAAATATATATTTTTTTAAATTTTTTTTTTTTTTTTGCTTTTTTTTTTCATGTCAACGTTAACACGCACAATTGAGCCAAAAGTCACTCAATTAATGACAGATTTCATTGATAAATTGAGGGAAAACTTTGCAAGTCGATTTGATGAATTTGACATGTCCAGAGAATTTATGCATTTTGTGAGCAACCCATTTGCCAATGTAGCTGCTATTTCCACAAAAGGACAAGAGTTCCTTGCATCACTTCACATTGATGAAGGTCTCCTGCAACTTGAAATAATTGACATGCAAGCATCATCTGCTCTGAAGCAGGCACTTGAGAATGAATCCACCACAACATTTTGGATAAAGTGTATTCATGTCAAGACATTCCCCAAAATAAAAACGCTGGCAATATCTGTGCTAACAATGTTTGGCTCAACATACACCTGTGAATCCAGTTTCTCTCACATGAATGCCATTAAAACAAGCAACGTGCCTCCTTGACAAATGAGCATTTGCATCACTGTTTGCGGGTAGCCCTCACTTCCTATGAACCCTCTTTCTCTGCCATTGCCCAGTCAAAGAAGTGCAATCGCTCTCATTAGATGTGTGTATGTAGGCTAGGCCTGTCTGCCCCCCACCCCCCTGATGTTTGAGAGTTAAGAGTGGACAATAAGTGCTAATAAGATGCTGTGATTTGCTGTTGTTGCACAGACATGAAGCACTTTTTCATAAGCTCAGCTGCACTATAAATGTGTTTTTTTGTTCAAGTGTTGATGTTAGAATGTTCAGATGCACATCATGCACTTGTTTGTTTTTTATTTTATTTTTATATTGAAATGTTGAAGAGGAGATGTTGCAGTTGTTGCACAGTCATAAATGAAGCACTTTCTGCAGGAGATGTTGCAGATGTGGCTAGAGCTGCCGCGATTACCGCATTACCGCGGTATCGCTGTTACATCACGGCCACCGCAGAGTAGGCTGAATACCGCATCACCGCTGTTTTTTATAATAATAATAATAAATTACCCTCCTCTCGTTGGGCTTGCGGCTCTGCAGATATACCCTACTCCTCTATCGAGGTTCCAAGCGACCCTATTGGGTACCAGAAAAGTCACGTGAAACATTGCAGACCACTGATTGGTCAGAAGAGAGACGCGTCACACGTTGTAGCGTCATGCAGTGTGTTACCACCAATCGGCAAGCGCGTATTCGTTTTTTACGTCCTGAATGTCAGCTCATCACAACACGGCTAATAACGTTAGCTTTAACTCTCCGCCGGAGTGGACTACCATCGCTCCTCAGGAGTACTAAACGAGACATAATGATTTTACTGTCTGCAACGAATGTTATAATAAAAGCCCTTCGTTCTATACACTTGTCTGATTGAAAACTTTATTAACAGACCGCAGAATGGGACAACTCAGCACGCTCTGAGCAAAGAAAGGAACTGAGATATGAATAGAGTATTGCTTGCCTTGCTATGGTCCGGTAAATACGCTGATGTTATTGAACGTATAACTATATAATGTTATTGCCACAAAACGAATGCCTTTATTATAAAGTAGTAACTTTATAGTAATAATAATAAGAAAGGGTCGGGGGGGTTAGGGGTAACCACCCCTGCCCGCGACACCGAGTGAACTGCGCACGACCAGAGGGGAAACTTCGAATCCGTGTTTCACTTTCAATAACTAATGCGTGCTTGCCGAATCCCAAACAATATTCATGCTGCAAAGTCATCCTCTAAAGATAGACATTTAGACTACAGGCAGGCTATATGCTATAAAGAGTAGACTACTACTAAAAAAAAAATGCATTCAAACTTTTTTTTTTTTATTTTTGTGTGCGTGCGGTAATAACCGCGGCGGTAGGAAATATTTTGCAAATTCGTGCGGTAAGGAAAACATCAATACCGCGGCAGCTCTAGATGTGGCACATAAATGAAGCACTTTTTTTGAAAAGTATACTACTTTTGCAATGTAGTTAAATAAAAGTTGTGAAAATGTGGTTGCGTGTTGTGTCAAGTGTACATATATTCATAGCACAGGGAGGCGCCGTGGCAGTCCGGCCCCTGGCCCCTTGGGTTTCTGACAATGTGGCCCCCTGAACAATTTAGTTGAATAGCCCTGCTATAAAGTATAGATATAGCTGTAAAAAAAGACACCGGTCTGTTGACAAAAGCTGGTCCTCAACCACTATATTAGACCAGGGCTGTACGTTAACTTTTTTTGCACATAGCACTGGTGCTACAGAGGTTGATAGTTTTGTAGCACAGGCCAAAATCTTGTAGCACAAGTATAAAACGTGTTATATTTGTAACAGTCACAAATGTGCCTATTGTATTTGTGTTATTTAGTTGCAGTGCCATGTTTGGCTGTCATTTAGTATATCGCCATGTGTTATTATTACTATGATACTCTCATATGCTATTTTCAATTAATATCATAAACAACATAAGGAATATTAGCATAATTTTGAGTGGACTGAAGGAATGAGTCAGCGTTAATAGTTTTAAATGCAAATAATTTATTGAAACATAGAAGTGGGGTCGGTTGGGACACACACACACACAATGGGGGACCCTGATGTAAACAAGACAAACGTCTTTCTCTGGTCTGCATCCCCTTAACAATTGTGTGTATTGAGCCGTACTGTATTGTACCCATTCTGCAATCTGTTAAATAAAGTTTTCATTCATTCACACACACTGTTTCAACTCACCACCCCCGCATCATATTGTAGTCTAGTCTGTCTTCAAACTTCCACTCCTCTCGAAACTTGTTTATTTGAATATCAACATTATCTGTCCATCCTCAGTTTACTATAATATACTCCTGTCCTGAGTCCTGACTAGTGACTTCATCGTCTTTCCAAACGCACGCACGCACACACACAGGGAAGGGGAGAGAGTGCCCCCCCATTTCCCTTTCCCCAGTCCACACTGTCTGCTGGCTCTGCCTCTGATCAGGATTAGCTTGTTAGCTTGCTAACGTTGTAGTGATTGTAATGGTACATAAACGTTAATTTCGGGCGATGTGCGCATAAAGGAATGGCGACGGTGCAAAGCATGTAGATGCATTTGACCCGTTGCGAGAAAAAAAAAACACCACAGACTTATTTCGGGACGTGTAGGCACACTGCTGTGTTAACGCAGCAGCCAGCAGTGCGCACCAACCGACCAACGCGCTGCTCTGCTTGCAGAAGCGCGGATATGACTCGTCGAGTTGTCACAAGAGTTTTTTCAAAATAAGAGTATCATATGCACCTGAACGTTGCTAGCTTTCGGAGCCTAGCTGGAGCTGCGCGTGGGCAGAAATGAGACCCGCTACAGGATTTTCAAAATAAGAGTATCTATATGAACCGAATCCCTATCGCACCAGTGCTATTGAAGTAAATCCATCCATCGCACAGACCGCTGTTGCTGTAGCACGTGCAATATATATGTCGCACTGTACACCCCTGTATTAGACGCATCCCAGCGGTCGCCAATGTGTTAAGTGTAAATGGTGACTGTACCAATAGCTTTTGATGGATCAATAAAGAGGGCAGCACAGTGTTTCTTCTAGTTTAAAGCTGATATTATGTAATTAGTAACTAAAAAGATGGCTGATAAGAGTATCTTCCTGGACTCTTACTTTTGAAACAGCACTGTGCAATATTTCACCTACTGTAGACTTCAGTATATTTTTACTGTATTTATTTACTGTATATTTTCTTCTATTTTCTTCTATTCTATTCTTCTATTTTCTTCTATTTTTCTTCTATTCTTATTCTTAGGCAATTCGATTGGTTTTGTTATTCTTATTCGTGACCTGTTCTGTCTAAATGTTTAATGTTTAATGTTGAGCGATTTGCAGTGTCAAATTTCCCTCGGGATAATAAAAGTATTTCTATCCTATTCTATGCTATGGTTGGCTCTGAACCCAGATTGGTGTGGGCTTAGTACTACAGAGTGATTTGAGAGAAGAAGAGAGAAGACTTTCGCTAAGCAGGGTAACTTGGAGATAGGACGGTAGTTATTTAAATCATCTCTAACACCACCTTTATATAATGGGATCACATGGGCAGGGATTCAGACACTTGGAGATCTTCCTGTTGAGATAGAAAGATAAAAAAATATGCGTCAAGGAGCAGCCAGTTTTAGAAAAAGTCCAAATTATCCTCACCAGTAGAGGTCCTGGGATCTATCGATTCGAGATCAAATATGAGACTCACTAACCTGCTAGTTGTTTCTCTGGGTCCCTCACGTGTGACTGGCTGATGCAACATCCTGTCCTTGAGGTGGTTTCAAAATAAAAGTCCCACAATTGTGTTTTCTTGATGGTCGCCCCAGATGATATTTCATAAAATGAACATATGCGGACAACATTCATTTGTATATTATGATGGAAATATAGGTGCAAATGCTTCATCATTAAGTCTATGAATGCAAAACATGTATGAAATTATGCCAAATAGGGCAAGGGATATATTTAAATAGATTTAAAGTGATTTTAAGCTGGTTACCAAATAGAAGGCAATGCTGGACGGTCGCCCCACATGGACATTTGACACTTCAGATAGCAGAAAAATTACCAATAACTAAAATGTTTGGAGGAGTTAGAGTGGGTATGTATATGGGGAAGGTATTAGAGATACATGTTATCTTTTTATGAATTTTAATGTTTTTTTAAGGTAAAAAACTAAGTTGGACAGAAAAAATAGGCGTCACGTCATTGACCTGTGTCTAATACTTCATAAATATAAGTATAGAGCCATATGAAATTCGCGTTCACGGAATCGCGGAATTCACCAATAAAAATGGAATCAACTGAAAAACGTGGAATATTGCAGAATTTGGCCTAATCTGGACTGAAATTCCGTTTTTGGGTGGAACGTTTGGTGCAAAGCAAACATCCGGGGAGGCGGGGACGCTACAGCGGGTTACACACAACACGCAGCAGTGCTCAAGCGTCTCGCTGCTTTGATGTTAACATCGTCAAGAAGCTAAGAAATTCCACAATAAGCCCTCAATTCTGAGCAGAACAGTATCCTAATGACTTTTATGCCTCCGGCGATAGTGTTTTCCAAATTCTGTCAACGTTCCGTGGACTGGACCCGCAAAAACACAGCTATGTAACGTTACAGTTCATAGGACTATAGATGGAAATGATAGCTTCTAGCTAAATCTAGTGCACCCATCCATTTGTTTAATGGAAACGATTGTCATTATACACTGCCCTTTATAAACGAAATAAACTTAAATAGCTATGTAACGTTACAGTTCATAGGACTATAGATGGAAATGATAGCTTCTAGCTAAATCTAGTGCACCCATCCATTTGTTTAATGCAAACGATTGTCATTATACACTGTCCTTAATAAATAAAATAAACTAAAGGTGCCTAAATTATGCATTACTATATTTCCTCACAATATAATAGATATAGCTAGGCTACTGACATTGTCATTGTGATAATGTCAGTAGTAGCTAGCTGTATCTATTGTTTACACTCGAAATGTGTATTTTTATTTTGTCACAATATTATTTGAAAAATATTGTGTAAAATTGAACTGTATTTCTGAGTTGCAGCACTTAAAACCATTAAATTGACTGTTATATCTTATTCAATTGTGGACATTTATTCATTCCCACTTATTAGACACTATTTCTGATGGTAAAATTAGCATAAAAAGCTAAATACAGAATTCTGAAATATTAAAACGGAAAAAACGGAATTTGGGAAAAAATGTAATGGAATTTGGAAAATAATAAAACGGATTTCATATGGCTCTATATAAGTAGTCATCTGATTTTGACTTTATCATAGCTGTGGTACATCTGTTTCTGAGCTGTTTAAAGGCAAGCCAGTGTTGTGGATCAGCTGAGCGTCTAGCACGTGACCAGGCCTTTATTCCTGTCATTAAGCAGAGTTGACAATTCATGTGAGAATCAGGGTCCTATTCTATCTTTAATTCTGAGTCTCTTGAGAGGAGCATGTTTATTGAAATAAGAGTATTTGTGAAGAGGTCAAGGGTCACTTGAACATTGGCGCATTCTGCCGCGAAGATGAGCCAGTCCGGTTTATGTGCAGGCTAGGCTTGGGCGGTATCCTTATTTTCAAACCGGCAAACCTTTATGTTATAATACCCCGGTGCACGGTATTTGACGGTATGACTTTCATTTTCATCAGCGGGGGGTAGGGGTGGACGGTATGGTCTAAAATTTATATCACGGTATAATTTGAAGCATAGACGGTAACGGTATATATCACGGTATCATCGTTTTTGATAAAAACATTTTTTTTATTTTATATAATTTTTTTTTTTTTTTTTTTTTTATAAAATATATATATTATATAATTAGACTTGTACTGGTATTATCTGCGAGACATCGCCACCACGCAACAAGCTCCACTGTCTGTGTGTACTCTAGTAGCCTCCAGCTACGGCCAGGTTTCTCCGGAGCTGCACCTGGACCTATACTCTAGTAGCCTCGAGCAGAGCTACGGCCAGGATTCTCCGGCGCTGCACCTGGACCCTATTGTATTGGTATTATAACGTTAGCAAGCCCTCAGCTCGAATACGCATCGAATCAGTGTTATAAGACATTGATATCATGAGCTATCTGTAGCTACTGCATATATAACGTTAATACAACGCCTCAGTGAATTATTTAGTTCAATGGGACATTTCGTTTTGAACGGTGAACTAACTTGCGTTAACGTGAGCTAACTTGCGTTAACGTGAGCTAACAGGTAGCATACACGTCTCTAGTACTAGACTTTGTGGAGCGTTTGTTGATGTCAGGAGCTATCGGTAGCTGGCCGACTAGATACCGTTCGGTTAGACAATGCCCCATCATGTATTAAACTAAAAGTGAATAGTTGACTGGGTCATTTTGTAACGGTAGCTAAGCTAACGTTAGCTCAGGGAGACGCCGACAGCTCCCGTGTCCCGTCCCACTAGACTACTAGACCCGTGTTTACATGCGTGCGGTAGGGGCTGGCACGCCCACTGCGCGAAGCCTCCTAAATAACTTTTTCCAGTTCGCACATATCTATTATCTATGACTAATTCTATCTATTTGTAGGGGCAAATGCGAGTGAAATAGTCGCGCTGTGGTTACATGACGTCATTGCTATTTTAGAGCTGCACTACCGGTTACACGGTATACTCAAAATCCATACCGTAGAGCAAATTCATACCGTTTATACCGTTTATACCGTCCACCCCTAGCGGGGGGGTTACGACGTGTTACCAAGTAAACAAATCATCGTCAGCTCTCAGAATGGTAGTCCCGTCCCGCACCGGTAGAAGCCTGCACCGTTTTAGCGTTAGCATCTAGCCTATAGCCATGGCAGACTATTTGATTCCTTAAGGGCTAGAAATTGCCTGGGTTTTGGTCATATGCTCCCGAAATGCTCCCGTTGTTTGGCTACTTCTATGTGCAGTGAAAACTAGTCGAATGCTTTATAACCTAGTCATTGATTTAGTTCAGGGTAATCTAAGATTAGCCGCAGAGCTAACGCTACTTAACGTGAGCTAACGCTAGTTATTCCAGCTCAGTAGCTCACAGAGAGAGATAAACAGCTGACAGCGGATAGTACAGGACGGTACAAATACAATAAAAAGGCGGGTGGGGGCTGTTGTGTAAACCTTGTACTCTTTAGTTCACATATAATAAGAGACGGATTGCTCCACAACAACACTGCTCTCGTCACAACGCTTTACGGTATTTTCACAGCACTGTCGCAGCATTACCGTAAAACGTGAACACCGTTGTGACCCACTCACTCCACTAGAGCGGTCTCGCCCTCTGCTGGCACGTGTGTGCACTACACTCAGTGTGTGCACTACACTCAAAACTCCGTTTCACTGTTATAGAAACTGAAGCGCATCTGTGATTTTGACGGTGACGGACGGTATTGAAAATCAATACCGTAGGTATTTCTAAATACCCTGGTATACCTTAATACCGTCATACCGCCCAAGCCTAGTGCAGGCCGTCCATGGTGAAGAGGGCATCCCTGCCCCAGAACAGTGAACAGTTGTTTGCAGTGGATGCCTGATGAGCAGCAGTGGTTTTGAATTATTTATTTTAATTACATTATTTTATGCTTTTCTTTCTAGACTCCCTTGCTTCACAGCAGTTTATCTGTGAAGAGGGGGTTCCCCCTGAGCAGCAGGAGAGGAGCAACAGTGTCGGCCAGGAAGACCCAGAGCTCCTACAGATTAAAGAGGAACAGGAGGAACTCTGGACCAGTCAGCAGGGAGAGCAGCTTCAAGGTCTGGAGGAGGCTGATATCATAAAGTTGACTCTTGTCTCTGTAAAGAATGAACATGTTGAAGATAAACCTCAGTCCTCATGGTTTAACCAAACCCAGGACCCAGAGTCCCTACAGATTAAAGAGGAACAGGAGGAACTATTTCAAGATCTAGAGGGGGCTGGTGGTTCCAAGATGACCTTACACCCTGTGAAATATGAAAATGATGATGGGAATACTGTGTCCTCACAGCTCAGCCAAACCCAGGACCCAGATCTCCTACAGATTAAAGGTATATGAAATTAACGTATGAATAAAAGCACACATTGTTGAACTTGATCATGCATATTTATTAGAAAATGTAATTACAGCACTATATCAATACACATTTATAAAACAAGGTGTATTTAGCCTAAATATGTTGCCAGAACATAAAAAAAGAAATTGGAATAATTATTGATTAAAAAAATAATATACTTGCCAATGCACTGTCACCTACCCACGATCCCACTTTGGGTTGCGACCCGTAATTTGAGAGCTGCTGCTATTCTATCCAAAGTGCGCTCAAGGCTTAGGTGCACATTGTAAGAAAAAGTTGGGACTTTCTCTAAAAGGATGAAACAGTGCTGATGCGTCTTCTATATACAGCCTTATGTAATACAGATTCAAAAACTTGGCAAATATCTCAAGCGGAATCAGATCCATTCTGGGGGGAAAGCTGGGAACATTTCCCTTCTCGACCATGCACTGCTCTGATGTTATTGGAGGATGATGCTTTATGACAACTTGGTAATGGATCAGACCACCTGTAGTCGATACCGATCCATCAAACGTTTATTGGCCTGATAGCGATAATGGGTATATAGGCTCTGTGCATCCCTATTCAACTTCCTGGTAGGGATGTAGTGTGAAATGGTGACCTGTACCCTTGTCAAAAGCAATGGTTACAACACATTACATTTAACTTATTGTATTCCCTTCTTTCTAGACTCCCTTGCCATACAGCCATTTATCTGTGATACCCCTGAGCAGCAGGAGAGCAGCCCCAATGAGGGCCAGGAGGAGCCAGAGCTCCTACAGATGAAAGAGGAACAGGAGGAACTCTGGACCAGTCAGGAGGGAGAGCAGCTTCAAGGTCTGGAGGAGGCTGATATCATGAAGTTGACGCTTGTCTCTGTAAAGAGTGAACATGATGAGGATAAACCTCAGTCCTCATGGTTTAACCAAACCCAGGACCCAGAGTCCCTACAGATTAAAGAGGAACAGGAGGAGGAGGCTGGTGGCTCCAAGATTACCGTACATCCTGTGAAATATGAAAATGATGATGGAAATACTCTGTCCTCACAGCTCAGCCAAACCCAGGACCCAGAGCTCCTACAGATTAAAGGTGAACTACATCAAGGGCTGGAAGAAGCTGATCACTCTGAGATCACAGAACACCCAGTTAAATGTGAAGATGGTCAAGATAACACTCAGCCCTTCCAGCCTCTTCAAACCAAGAGGGAGAAAAACAGAGAAGCTTACTCTTTACGCAGCACCTCAACTAAACGTATGAAAACGGAACCTGATAGAGAGGGCTGTGGAGTATCAGAACCAGCCAGTAACTTAAATCCACCTGGTGGATTGGAACCAACTATACATAATCAGCTTCTCTCTTCACACTGTTCTGGAACTGAGACTGATGACAGTGATGATTGGAAGGCGAGTGAAGGACCTCAGTCAAGTTTATTGACTCTGAAACCAAAGAAGATACAGAAAAGAAAAGGTTTATCGAACATCAGGCCTGGGTTCAGCAAGAAGAGAGGTCTGAAGAGATGCAAAAATAATGATACTGGAGAAAAACCATTTAGTTGTTCAGTTTGTGGGAATGGGTTTAGTCAGAAGGGAAGTCTGAAGCTACACATGAGAACTCATACAGGAGAGAAACCATTTAGTTGTTCAGTTTGTGGGAATGGGTTCAGTAGGAAGGCACATCTGAAGCTACACATGATAACTCATACAGGAGAGAAACCATTTAGTTGTTCAGTTTGTGGGAATGGGTTTATTCAGAAGGGAAGTCTGAAGCTACACATGAGAACTCATACAGGAGAGAAACCATTTAGTTGTTCAGTTTGTGGGAATGGGTTTATTCAGAAGGGAAGTCTGAAGCTACACATGAGAACTCATACAGGAGAGAAACCATTCATTTGTTCAATTTGTGGGAAAGGGTTGAGTTGTAAAAGAAATCTGAAGATACACACAATAACTCATACTGTGGACAAACCATTTAGTTGTTCAGTTTGTGGGAATGGGTTTCGTAGGAAGGACGAGTTGAAGATGCACATGAGAACTCATACTGGAGAGAAACCGTTTAGTTGTGCAGTTTGTGGGAAAGGGTTCAGTGATCGAGGAAGTCTGAAGAGACACATGAGAACTCATACTGGAGAGAAACCGTTTAGTTGTGCAGTTTGTGGGAAAGGGTTCAGTGATCGAGGAAGTCTGACGGCACACATGAGAACTCATACAGGAGAGAAACCATTCATTTGTTCAATTTGTGGGAAAGGGTTGAGTTGTAAAAGAAATCTGAAGAAACACACTAACTCATACTGTGGACAAACCATTTAGTTGTTCAGTTTGTGGGAATGGGTTCTGTAGGAAGGAAGATTTGAAGACACACATGAGAACTCATACTGGAGAGAAACCATTTAGTTGTTCAGTTTGTGAGAAATCCCTATGTTCTACTAAGCAGTATACTCCAGAGGAACTCTCATGTGCTATGGTTTATGTCGCTCTATGCCACTGTGGGGCACAGAATGACTAAGAGAGCCCAGGGCCGCGGGAAGTCCGCGGGAAGTGGGGGTGCTGAGTAGGGCTGGGCGATATGACGATATTATATAAATATCGGGTACAGTTCATTAACGATACACTTTTTAAACGTATCGTGGATATCGTGATGTTTTGCCCAAGAGGATTGTGTCGCGTCAATCTGGTCCACACGTTGAAACTTTTGAACAGCGCCGCCCCACACACACACTACTTCATCAAAGTTACTACTTATGATAACAAAGGCATTCGTTTTGTGGCATTAACGTTATATAGTTAGACGTTCAATAACATCAGCGTATTTACATAGCAACGTCCGAGGTCGACCTAGATATAGCAAGCATTAGTCGTTCATATCTCAGCCCGTGCTGACTCAGTTGTGCCCATTCTGCGGTCTGTTAATAAAGTTTTCAATCAGACAGATGTATGGAAAGGCTTTTATTATAACATCCGTTGCAGTAAAATCATTATGCCTCCAGTCGTTTAGTCATCCTGCGGAGCTAAAAGCTAAACGTCGGCCGCGGGGAGCTACCGCTACCATTGCTGTTGTCATTGAGCTCTCCAATGGCGGAAGTAAAAAATGTATATGCGCTTGCCGTTTGGTGCTAAGAACAGCAGGGCGGGTGCAAGCGGTGTAACGTAATTGACCTTTCGCAAAGCCACGCCCCTAAATGCCTGTTGTCCAATCATATTCGATCACGTGTGTGGCTCAATGTGTAGGTCCGACATCCGACAAGCTTTTCTTTGTGTTCATGCATGCAGCCCACTGCAGCGTTAACTTGGAATCCATTGCAAAAATGGTGAAGCGTTGTGCTTATGGTATTTGCAAATCCGACAGCAGATATCCCATAAGCTTAGAGGGGGGGGTGATATTTTACCCGTTTCCTAAACCGAAAACCCGAGAAGAGAGATGCCGACAGTGGATAAAGAAATGCGGCAGATCCCATGGCCAGCTGAATATGGCGAATATCAACAAACACAAATACGTTTGTTCCAAGGTAAATACGTGCTAACGTAGCTAGCTTACTATATATATACTATATACTACTAGTATCCACAATGAGGAGAGCTACTAAATGGTAAATAGCTACTAGTAGCTAAGTAACGTTAGTTAGGTAAGGTTGTTGTGTTCACCTGGCTAACTTGGGTACTAACGTTAGTTAGGTAAGGTTGGCCTTGTGTTCACCTGGCTAACTTGGGTACTAACGTTAGCTAGGTAAGGTTGTTGTGTTCACCTGGCTAACTTGGGTACTAACGTTAGTTAGGTAAGGTTGGCCTTGTGTTCACCTGGCTAACTTGGGTACTAACGTTAGTTAGGTAAGGTTGGCCTTGTGTTCACCTGGCTAACTTGGGTACTAACGTTAGCTAGGTAAGGTTGTTGTGTTCACCTGGCTAACTTGGGTACTAACGTTAGTTAGGTAAGGTTGTTGTGTTCACCTGGCTAACTTGGGTACTAACGTTAGTTAGGTAAGGTTGGCCTTGTGTTCACCTGGCTAACTTGGGTACTAACACGACTACAACTGTAAGCTGTGTGCTTCTAGGTCGTGTTGACCATGTATATCACTTGATGCATAATAATGTCTGAACAGCTGAGCCCCTGTATTAGTCTACCTGTGGTCAAAGTACAAACAAGAAAGCCAACAGGCAATCACTCATTTATATTTTGCTGTCATCTTTGTAGCATTTTGTGCATGGAAAGCCTACTGCCGACTTCCCTAATCCTGTTGCACAAGTGGGCAACTCAACCCCCACAAAGGAACAACAAGGTGGATGCAGAAAGTCACCAAGGAAACGGTAGTTAACTTTAGACAAACTACAACATTTAATGCCTCTTGTGATTGTATTGTTTTATCCCAAAATAACACAAATTATGGTTGTACAGACTCATGAACACGTTGCAAGAGGCATCCACGTCCAGGACCATTGAGGAAACCCCAGAAGAGACTCTGTGTGTGATTTTCAATGGTGAGTAATGATTTTCAAGTTTCAAGTTGTTGTATACATATATACAATACAGAGTGAATGAGAAGTGTGTGTGTTTTTCATGCCCTGTTTGCTTAAGCAGCAATTTAGCAAGTAATAAATTAAAGGTGTCATAAAGCTACGTGGGGAGAAAACAACTAAATTAACACAATGCCTGCATCGAGATGCAGTAAGAAAAAAGAAAAGAGAAATTCAATCAAGTTGACCCTTAAGTTTTTTTTTTATTATTATGTAACGGTATCCAACAATCCATTATATCCAACATGGATATATAGCTTATTTTTTTCACTTATTGCAGCATTGGATAAAAATTCAAAACAAAATAAAAATAAAGCTTATCAGTGGTGCACCACAAAATAAATAAACTAATAAACTAAAACAAATGAGATGTGCAGAATAGTGCAATAACAAAGGTAGTGCGCTTCACAAGTACAGTTACATTCAGTCATAAATAATAAATCAAATTAGTTTAGTGCAGAATAACAGCCATTCTGATTAACAAAAACACACCATTTACTCCATCTGATGTGATCTCTGACCCTAATGGCAGATTCATTATAGTTTCAGGAACTCTCTATTCCACAAAGGTAGTCCTAGTCAACGTATATGCTCCCAATTTTGGTGACACGCATTTCATCAATGCCATGTCCATCATTTGGGAAGCTCTTAAAGCTTTTTTCCGTGGAGAAACTATTTCTAACTGTGCTCGACGTAATAAACTGCGCAACAGCAGACGCGCTGAACTTTCAGACCAAATTATTAAATTGGATTATTTATATTCAGTCTCTCCGACGCCATCACTTTATAATGAAAGAGTGACTCTACAGACGGAATTTAACCTCCTTTCCACCAGCTTCTACTCAAATCACGCCAGTCCTTTTTTGAATTTGGTGACAAACCTATAGTAAAGTGCTGGCACTACAGCAAAAACACTGCACCGCTCAGAACTTGATCACGCAAATTAACTCTGCCACTGGAGAGATCTATACGGACCCATTGGAAATAAATGGTCAATTCAAAACATTTTATTCTTCACTATATACCTCTGATTTTATGCTGGATTGTAAAAATCAAAGTAAAAAGCATCAAGCTTGCTCTTCATCTGCTCCCATTTAGCTACATCAAAGTGTATCCTTTGTAGGTGGTAGTCTGCTGCACAGTGCACATAGAAATCACACCATGACATACCAGTGAGCCCGAGCTGCCCTGTTATCTGATAGTGATACTCGTGACACTCTTTTAGCTGGTAGCTGCCATCTGCCTGCTTTAAGAGGTAAGCACACTCAGTGAAGCTTTCCTTGGATGGACACTTAATTTCTAAAAGCCCATAGCTTGGACTCTCTCCTATTTCTAAGACCTTACGGTCAGGTGATGTACCGAGGTGTGGTGCCTGCGGATTCACAACAAAACCACATGGATACACTTGGTTTCCTGTTAGCGTTGTATATTGCGTTGCTGCTATGGGCTCTAGTGCTGTACCCCTTTTCATGGCCTTGGTTTGTAGTACTGATCTTTTGTACTTGAGGCTTACAGCAAGTGTTTCATGGTCTGCTCTCCTGGAGCAGATTATTTTAAAGGTGCTTGATGTCAACCGATCAGATCGTGCAGTAAACCACAGGTTGTTTGTGTTTTGTTCTCTGGTGTCACATTCCAGGGCTATAGATTCGGGTAGGGAAATGGCCACTCTGTTGTAACTACGCGTGCCATTTTCATCCAAGACTGTGCACAAAGTTGTCGGCTGGGATGGTAGAGGAAACCCAGGGAAGTCATCTGGTTGACTGACAGGCGGCGCTTCAGCAGAAGGGGCTCCCTTGTTTAATAGGGGAAGCTGTAAAAAAGAAAAGATGGGATCAAAATGCTATTAACATGTAAATATGTGTCTTTTTCAGAGACGGTGGTGCCACCCCTCCTTTCTGAACAAGGTCAACTGGAAGGGGGACCAGAAGAACAGCAGTCCACAGAAAGAGAGAAGAAATTAGAATTAGAAAATGGTACCCTGAAAGCGATGCTTGCTTTAAAGGAAACTGAGGTAGAAAGGCTGAAAGCAGACAATGGCACATTTAGAAAAGGAACTCTCACACCGGAACTTCTCCAAAACAGTGACATCCGCAAAATGTTAGCATACAGTACTGGGTTCACATATGAACGCTTCAACCACCTGTGCACAATATTTGGCATTCCAAGTGATCCATGTGCCACTCAAATAAATGTCCCCTTAAAATACCAGCGGAATGATTGGCAAGTTGTTGAAATGCCCCTGCGTAGCCAGCTGTTATTTGTTTTAATGAAACTACGCAACAATGAAGACTTGAAAAACCTTGCCTTTAGATTCAACATAACCGTGCAAAGTGCAAGTAATCTTTTCAACTCCTGGATTCATTATATGTTCGACGTTTTGGGTGCAATACCAATTTGGCCTCACAGAGATGTCATTATGGCAAATATGCCAGACGCCTACAAAACGGATTATCCATCAACATTTGCAATATTGGATTGCACTGAACTAAAAATGGAACGGCCTACCTCACTGGTGTTGCAAAGTCAGAGCTATTCCAGTTACAAAAGCACAAACACTCTTAAATCGTTAGTTGCCTGTGACCCCCGTGGTGCTGTGATTTTCTCTTCTGCACTTTTCACAGGCTCTATGTCTGACAAGGAGATAGTCAGAGAGAGTGGTCTCATCCCACTACTGGAGAAACTGATAGAAATTGGCCATCTGCAAAGAGGTGATGGCCTAATGGCCGATAAGGGATTTTTGATAGACGACGATATCAAGTCTATCGGACTTGCGAGGTCTAAGAGGCAAATGCCATCTGGAGATGTGCTCACAACTAAGCGCATCGCAAAGCACCGCGTTCATGTTGAAAGGGCCATCGCTAAGATAAAGAAATTCAAAATGGTGTCAGACCGAATTCCCAATACTAGGTTGGGGAATATAAGTCAGATCTGGTATGTGGTGAGCGTGCTCTCAAACTTCCAGCCACACATTCTCAAACAGTGAGGGCACCGGACTGTATAAATCCTTGTATAGCGCGTGGGCCCACCTCGGTTGGAGGTACCTCCTAGTCCTGTACAAAGAGTTGTGTTGAGCGCTGCCGCCCCAGCGTTATGGATGTTACATTCAGAGAGAAAATTGGAAAACTTAACATTGACATGATGGCATCGATTTGAATTGGAAGTATAATTTACACATTTTAGTTACACTTATTGAGATAAAGATGAGCCTGCAGTAAGAAATGTTTTCACCTTTTGAGATAGGTGACAAAATACACAGCGTTATGGAAATGGACAAATTGTATGAATTAGTAAATAACATAGTTAGTATGTTCTGATGAGTACATAGGGGTGGGATTAAATAAGTGTGCTTCTTCCCATTCCTTTTCAAATATGTAAATGACAAAAGAAAAAAGATTTTGTTTAACTTAGTTGGTTCTTTGTTATTTGAAATTTGTTATATACATTTATTATTAGAACGGCTTATACATTTATTATTAGAACGGCTTAAGGCTATATATGTACTTGATGTTTGTTAAGTTGCATATTTGAAATAAACTTCAATGAAATAAAATATAATATGTATGCATCAGAGGCTGGCTTCTTGTGTTTAGCCAAGAATTTTTCTCGTTGTGACATAGATTTAACAATAATTCTGCTTGCACCTTGATATGATTTTCATTCCATTTATTTTTGTGGTTCTTAGCACTGCATTTTGAGGAAAAACTAACTTTTGTTTCATAGTGGCGTTTCAAATTGACACTATTCACAAGAGCTACCGTTTCTACATTGGTTTGGTGCTGTATTATATAGGGGGGGGTCTTATTTTATTCCATAATTATACACGTTTCTCACCTGGTGGCTTAAGCCACATCCCACAGGATATGTACTGCCGAAGACTTCGACCTCAGGTGTGTGTTCTGCTGCAAGGTAGCTTATAGGCGCGTCTGTCATCTCTTCCATGAGCTTATAGGTATTTGTACCTAGTGTTTGCCTAGACACAGAAATAGCATTATTAGCAAGAGCATGACTGGTAAGTATGGTAATATGCAGTACACAGAATGGAATAACTTACTTGTTGTGGGTATAGTTGGATGTTATAGGCTTCCGCTTACGGTTGACCTTGGCCTTGGCTACCACCACATTGAAAATAGCTTGTCCAGTTATTTTCTTCCCTCTGGCTTTGTGCCATTCTTGAGGTTTGCTTGTGGAGGAGATCTCTCCTTTTGCACGCCAAATGTCCAGTGTGTGCATCAAGCCAACAGTGTGTGAACAGTACCCCGGCATACTGTAAAAAATTATTATTTTAAAAGATCAGCTTGGTGGCATGTTTATCCAAAGCAACTTACATGTTTTGTACAACAAGACAGCGTGTAGGCTCTTTCTTTATTTTTATTAAATCGTTTACCAGTCAACATCTAGTTATTCCTTTTTCATTTCAGATAATCATTGAAGAAGTGTGTAGCCTGTATAATAGCTTTTATATTAAAAGTATAATGTCGCACGTCATGGAAAAGGTGTCGTATGTTTACTTGTGTTCTGTAATGGCATTGAGACACAACCCGACTCATTTATTGTACAAACATTAGCTAGCTATCTCATTCATTCATTCAGCTTGATAGGATGATCATTCAACATCATCCAAGTTGTCCTTAACGTTAGCCATTTGTTGTCGTCGACTAACGACGCACTTCTTCAATCATTATCTGAAATGAAAAACAATAACTAGATGTACGATTTCAATAGCAATAACAACTCGATATTACAAAAAGCAGAACGTACCCAGCAGTACATGAACAAGCTTGGTCCACAATATTGTGCTCGTCGAACTTAACATATAGCTCGTGTGGTTTCTCACTCTTGCACTGTGATCTGTAAGCTAGTGCTTCTATCGTGGTTGTGCCTCCCTCTTTTTGCATCTTAATGCTGTGGATATATCCCTCCATGGCATATTGTAGCCCCTTTTGTCGGGACCTGGAGGATATTGCGGCGTTATTGCTCCAAAATGAGTCTGTTAAGGCGACTGATATGTTACGGAGAACCTCCATGATGTCAACACCTGTTGAACATATCCGGTATTGTGCCGCATTCTGGCTCTTAGCTTGTCGGACGTAGCAACAGTAACCAAGGGGGGCGTGGCTTTGCGAAAGGTCAATTGGCAGACTCGACTGTCAATCAAAATGATTCTGTTTGCCGTCTGAATGAATGAAAACGTTATTAACAGATTGCAGCATGGGTACAATACAGTACAGCTCAATACAACAACAGTGGACTGGAGGATGCCAGAGCAAGACTTTCGTCTTGTTTACATCAGGGTCCCCTATTTTCAATTCATCATATTTCATATCTAAATCATATAATATCTCATTGCTAAATATATGCAATATATAATCTAATAATCCAATAATCTAAATCTAATATAAAAATGCTAAATGCATGGGTATTTTATTTTGTCTTTAATGTTAGCTTGCAAACTCAAATACTGTCTTGGTAAGCCTCATAATGAATTGTTTGGGGAAAAAAAGAAAAACATCGTGATGCGTATCGTGTATCGCCGAAAGGTCAGACAATATCGTGATATCATATTTAGGCCATATCGCCCAGCCCTAGTGCTGAGATATTGATCGTTTTTGATTAAATCTTTTTTTTTTTATAATTTTTTTTTTATAAAATATATATATTATATAATTAATTATACTTGTAGTTGTATTGTCTGCGAGACATCGCCACAAGTCAAAATGCTCGCTATCTGCAAACAGCTCCACTGTCTGTGTGTATACACAGACCTACTCCTATCTAAGCTCCGGGAGGGTCATCAAAGAGAAGTCGCCTATTCTCAGTCCTTGCCCCACAATGGTGGAATGAACTACCCACCCCAGTTAGGACAGCCGAATCACGTCCAATCTTTCGCCGTCGACTAAAGACGCACTTCTTCAACCATTATCTGAATACAAAAAAAAATCTAACCCTAACTAACCGTACTGTCATGCACTTGTCCTAATAAACTAACCTACACTGTAGCACTCAACACTTTGATGAACATTGTTACTCAGCTGATAAGAGTTGTGCCCTTCCTGATGACCTGTCGTACAGAACTTGTAAGTCGCTTTGGATAAAAGCGTCAGCTAAATGTAAATGTTTATTTTATTAATCACTGGTGGAAGAAGTACAGTACACCGCCCATAATAATCTGGTGGGTGTACTTTGGTGGAAAATAGTTCCTAAATTAAACTCTTCACAAAAAAACATAAATGTGAAGTTTTTCAATGTTACTTTAAAAATTTTTTATTTTGTTTTGAGCCACAAACTCCATTGTATTGGTGACGGCACATCTCAGCAGATATCTCCAAATCTAGGCAAATCACACCAAAACAATCATGGATAGTTGGATAAATAGAACACGTATTAACAAATATGTTTTCCTTGTTTAATTTGTATTAATTAAGCCAGTCCACAAACATTTCCTTTTGTAAAACAACACATTGACAATACTAACGATAAAAACAAATGGGGAACAGATTAACAATACAAACAAATTTTTTTTTTAAAGTAATTCAAAAAGAAAAAAGTTACTATAAAGTTGTTTAATTCACGCACATTGTGCAAGTGGTCAATAGCTAAAATGAAATCATAATGAAAATCATTTGGTTTGTTAGACGGGGAGTGAGGTTCCACCACCGATTTTGCCCCATTGAAGATCAAAACCAGAGCAAAACTATTTTATGTAGGGATAGTTTCTAGCAGGATGAGAAAAGAAAACACCACAGATCACTCAGAAAAACACATACCTCGTCAGGTACACCCATCTCTGGGAATTTAAACTCTGCACACGACATGCTGTCACTTCCCTGTATGTCGAAACCTGTATCAGCTAAGACAAAATGTCCCCCGGCAACAAATTGTCAAGAGAACCACTGTTCTGTGTTATACGTTTGTCACTTGTATGGCCACTCCACCCTTTTGTTAGGAAACAAATAGATTCCTCATAGTGTGACTGCTTTTTGCTGGAAAACAGTTGGGCGTGTGCTTTTTTTTCTTCTTTTTTCAAAGCCGTCCGCCTTGAAAAAAAGGCTTTGAGTGGACACATACCCTTATAATGGACTTTCATATGAAAAGAAATTCCAAGCAAGAATCATAGCCACGTTAATAACGTTTGTAATAAACCAAACCGTTTGTAAATCCGTCAAGATTTCAGCGAGTTATGCGTATTCTTGTTTGTGCAGATCATCACCTTAAAGCAGTAGTCCACTCAAGCAAGATGGCCACTGGTGAACTACAGGGGAGACTCTGCCTTGAGCCATCTAGTCTTTATATATCTATGTTCTACTTTTTTTTTTTTTTTTTTAATATATAGAATCTTGATGTTTTATATTCTTCAGTGGAATGCCCGGAGTCTGACTGCTAATGGACAGGAGTTAAAGAGATTTGTTGATGAATTTAAAGTTAAGCCTGAGTTCATTTGCATCCAAGAGAGGTGGTTAAAACCTTGCCTTGATTTTGTTATTCCAGGATATGAGTGTTTAAGAAAATACAGAGTTGATAGAGCAGGTGGAGGGTTTGCCACTTTCATTAGAGCAGGGCTTCAGTACAGGACTGGACATAACATCTAATCTTGAGTGTATGGCAGTGGAAGTTTGGAGTAGTCAGAGCCATAGTCCCATAACGGTGCTTAATTTATATAATCCTTGTAAACAACTTATTTTGTCTGAATTTGATGAGATTATGGAGAAGGTGAGATGTCCTGTTATATGGGTTGGTGACTTTAATGCTCATAATCCATTGTGGGGCAGTGATAGTAAGGACAGTAATGGAGTCGTGGTTGAGGAGACTTTGGATAAGCATGATTTAGTTATGATAAACGATGATAGACCGACTAGGTTTGATATTTTAAGGAATACCTGTAGTCAGGGCCGCCTCAGGGGGTGTGCGAGCAGTGCGGTCGCACAGGGCCTCGCGGGAAGGGGGGCCTCGCACAAAAAAAAAATATATATATATATTTTTTATTTATTATTTTTTTTATTTATTTCTTTTTATTTTTTTTGCAAGGCCCCCCTTCCCGCGAGGCCCTTTTTCATCACAGACCTAAAATCTAGTTTTGCTTATATGCTTATATATTTCACATTAGACACGTTTGTAGAATGTGTGTGACTTGTTCCTGGCTCTGCGGCTCTGCAGCAGACATACTCACTATTGGAGCTCTGGGGCTCTGCAGCAGACATACTATTGGTTTCAACGAAGGGAGGGGTTACATCATGTGTACGCCGGCGTGCGTCAGCTGCGTTTGACTATTTCGCGCGTGCAGCTTTGGAGGTTATGCTTAGTTATGCCAGCCAAGAGGAAGAGGACGGTCATTCGGCAGATGGACTGAAGATGAAAGTTGTTGCATGTTAGACAGTTCAGTCAGGCTAGCCATGTCGGCTTATCTAAAGGCAGGGACAGCTAGTTAGCTTTAGCTACGTTATAATATCGAGTGCTAACGTGTGGTTCAGTTGGGATAGCCATGATGATGTCGGCTAGTAGCTAGCTTAGCTAAAGGCTAACTAGCGTTAGCTAACCTAGAGAGAGCGCGTGCAGCATTGTTATGCCAAGATGAAGAGGACGGTCATTCGGCAGATGAACTTCGTCAACTCCACGCGGTTGTCTCCATCCTCTTGGACGTTTGGTGAGTTTTTAATGCACTCTATTCTATTCCCGCCGTGGATATCTCTCTCTCTCTCTCTCTCTCTCTCTCGGGAGCCAAACGGGCCGGCTAGCTGTTGTAGCTAATGTTATATTGAGCCAAAGCGGGCCGGCTAGCTAACGTTATATTGAGCCAAACGGGCCGGCTAGCTGTTATAGTAGCTAACGGTGTGTGGCCTGGTGTCAGTACCTGGCTACTCTATTTGCAGTTAGCCTATTTAGCTGATGTCGACCATTGGCTCCTTGCTACTTTGTTTTCTCTGGTATAGACCCTCTTCTCTTTGGATTTAAGTGTTGATCTTTGTCCTTTTGGATCTATGTATATTCATGTTGCCTTTGTGAAGTTATCTTTTCCTTCTGTTTTGTTCTTCCATTAAAAGTTGAATATCCTTTAGGGGCTCATCTTTGCTTATCTCTCTCATACATGCTCTCTCTCTAACACACACACAGACATGCTCTCTCTCTCTAACACACAAACACACATGCTCTCTCTCTCTCTTTCTAACACACACAGACATGCTCTATATCTCTCTCTAACACACAAAATGACATGCTCTCTCTATATATTTCTCTCTCTTTCTAACACACATATACATGCTCTCTCTCTAACACACACACACAAACAGACATGCTCTCTCTCTATCTCTCTTTCTAACACACACAGACATGCTCTATCTATCTCTCGTTCTTCAATTCAAATGGGCTTTATTTCACATTCTTGTATTTCTCCCAGTAGGTATGGGAGTTTTGAGTTATTGTCGATGTTTTCAAAGTCTCTTTGGGTGTTTGCAATTTGTGGGAAGTATGTCTTGGTATAGTGGGCAGGTTGTTAAGAAGTGGAGCTCGGTTTCCACCTCATCTTGTGTGCAGTGGGTCGGTCTTCGCTTGGGAGCCAGGTCTGCCTATGGCGGCCTTTCTCGATGGCTAGGCTGTGCTCGCTGAGTCTGTACCTAGTCAAGTATTGGGTCAGTCACAGTGCTCAGGTATTCTGCCACTGTGTACTCTCTGTTTAGGGCCAAATAGCATTTCAATTTGCTCTGGTTTTGGGTTGTTTCTTTCCAATGTCTCTCTCTCTCTCTCTGGCCTTGCTCTGGTGGAGGGTCAGGGGCATTGCCGGGTCTGTGCAGCGATAACACTGTATATTGACTGTAGAATGGGAGCTCTCTCTCGCTCTCTCTCTTGCTATATGTTGACTGTATCATGCCTAGCCTCGGGCAGCGCTATTATTTAAGAATATGTTGACTGTATGATTTTTTTTTTCTTTTTTTTTACCTTTGCCAGGTAAAGTTGCGTCTGACCCAGGGTCATATCGACCCATAGCTTTGACATCTGTACTATGTAAAATTATGGAAAGGATGATTACTAATAGATTAGTTAACTTTTTAGAAAGTAAGGATCTTTATGTTGGATTTCAGAATGGGTTTAGAAATGGCAGGTCTACAATGGAATCAGTAGCCGTTCTAGATCAGGACATTAGTGAGGCATTTGAGAATAAGGAAGTAGTGATAAGTGTATTTTTAGATATTGAGAAGGCGTATGATTATTTGTGGAAGGAGGTGTTGCTTTTGAAATTGTATGATTTAGGAGTTAGAGGGAGAATGTTTAATTGGATAAAGGATTTCTTATTAGACAGGACGATTCAAGTACGTGTGGGGGGGCAAACCTCAAACTGTAAAAATAGAAAATGGCACCCCACAAGGAAGCGTGATTAGTCCGGTCCTCTTCGATGTTATGATT
This sequence comes from Notolepis coatsorum, assembly GCF_963971535.1. Taxonomy (NCBI): domain Eukaryota; kingdom Metazoa; phylum Chordata; class Actinopteri; order Aulopiformes; family Paralepididae; genus Notolepis; species Notolepis coatsorum. Next base: position 166,633,203 of record NC_140171.1, on the reverse strand, counting down.
AATGACATTTTCAGTCAAATTGGAAGAGGGGTTGTCTTTATTTGCAGATGATGGAGCCATTTGGAAAAGAGGGAGGAATGTTGAGTACTGTTTACAGCAGGTTCAAAGAGCTCTGGGGATGTAGAGGAATGGGGAGACAAGTGAAGTGGGGTTTTAAAATCTCAGCCTCTAAGTCTAATTATATGATTTTTGGTTTTAAAAGGAAGTTGCCTAGAGGTGGGCTGGTCATGTCTGCGGTGGCGTCTGCGTGTATATACACAAGGATACCAAATACATCAACCGTACTGACCTTAACCATGATGAAATTGAAACTGTTTGGATTGAAATCTTATTAGACAAGGCGAAACCAGTACTAGTAGGCACAATATATAGACCGCCAGAACAGAGTGGCTTTTATGACACACTTGATGGGTGTTTAGCTGGGGTGGAGGGGGTAGAAAAAATTCTTATTGGGGACTGGAACACGGATATGCTGCGTAAAGCAGCACCCATCTTCAAGGCCTTCAGTAGATTTTCTGATCTGCACGGTTTCAGCCAGCTAATCACCCAACCCACAAGAGTATGTGATTCGACACAAACCACCATTGACCTCATTTTGACCTCTGACAAGTCCATGATCTCCAATAAAGGGGTGATAGCATGCGGGTAGCATAGCATTTTCTGTACCCGCAAAAAGCTAAAACAGAAGGCCGGCTGTCACAAAACAGTCACATCTAGAGACCTCAAAACTTACTGTAGAGAGGCCTTTAACCTAGAACTGGGGAGCCTGGACTGGTCAGATGAACTCAGTGGTACACAGGTTGAAGAAACATGGCTTGGATTCAAAACCAAATTCACAGCAATACTCAACAACATGTCACCCATAAGAACCACCAGGGTTAAAAATCGCGCTGAGCCATGGATGCACACTGAAATACTGGCCGCTATGAAAACCAGAGACAAAAAATGCTCTGAACTTCATAAAAGTCAGACAAAGCTTTCCAAAAGCTCAAACAGTGAACTCCAAGCCCACGTGGTTGAACTAAAAATTCAAAGAAACAGACGTAAACACCATGATCAGAACCGCAAAAAGAAATTTCATCAACGACAAAACTGAGGAAAACAAAAACAAACCCCGCAAACTTTGGAAATTACTCAATAATCAACTAGGCTGCAGTAAAAAACTTAAAACCAGATTCTCAAACATAAACATAAAGACGGACAACACGCTCATCACAGACAAGCTGGATGTAGCCAATTACTTAAACATCTTCTTCACAAACATAGCCACAACACTGGTAAACAAACCCCTTTTTTTTTACCCTCCCACTCAGGGCATTATGGGGTAGAACACATAGTAGAATACTACAAAAACCTAGGGGTCCACAAAGATGACTTCAAACTTGAAATGGTAACAACTGATGAGGTACTCAAAAAATTGAGCGCCCTCCAACCTAACAAGGCCACTGGCCATGACAACATCCCCTCCAAATTCCTCAGAGACGCAGCAGCCGCCATCACCCCAGTCATCACACACATAATAAACCTCTCTATAAAACAGGGACACGTCCCCAAGGACTTCAAAATTGCGAGAGTGACCCCTCTGCACAAAAAGGACAGCAAATTAGACCCAGGCAACTACCGCCCTGTTTCTATTCTTACCTCCATCTCGAAAGTCATGGAGAAAATAGTCTACGAACAGGTCGAAAAGTACCTGGCAAAAAAAAATCTAATCTACGAATTCCAATCTGGCTTCAGAACGTCCCACTCCACTGACACATGCCTCCTCTATTTGAACGACCACATCAAACAAGAGGTGGACGTGGGCAAATACTGCGGCATGGTCATGCTGGACCTACAAAAGGCCTTCGACACTGTCAATCACTCCATTCTGATGGACAAGCTAAAAGCAATTGGTTTTGATAGCTTATCAGTGAGCTGGATGCAATCCTACCTGGAGGGGAGAGAACAGATGGTAGAGGTAAACGGTACTCTACCCCCCCCCCCCTCACAGTGAGCTGTGGTGTTCCACAAGGAAGCATACTAGGACCGCTACTCTTCCTAATTTATGCAAATGACATGTCGTCAGCCTTTGACTGCAACTTGTTCCTGTTTGCGGACGACTCAGCCCTGCTGGTCTCTGACAAGAACAAGTTGCAGGTTGAAAAAACCCTCAGCACGGAACTAGGCAAAATCTGCACATGGCTCGCTGATAACAAACTATCATTACACATGGGCAAAACAGAGTCCATTCTCTTCGGTTCAAATAACAAACTCAGCAAGACCGACGGCTTCTCAGTTACAGTGGGTGACAATATTGTCACAAGGAAAGACGAAATTACCTACCTGGGTTCCATCCTAGAGGCAAATCTTGCCTGTGACAAAATGGCATCCAATGTAATAAAAAAAAGTCAACCAACGAACTAGATTCTTGTACCGGATCTCCTCTCTGGTCAACAAGAATACCCTGAAGACTCTGGCAGGAGCACTCATTCAAGGGTACTACGACTATGCGTGCACCTCATGGTACCAAAGCACCTCAAAGGCGCTTAAAACAAAATTACAAACATCACAAAACAAACTGGTCAGACTACTACTTGACCTGAACCCCAGAACCCACCTCACCCCTGCCCACTTTGACAACCTAGGATGGCTTAGAGTAGACGACAGAGTACAGCAACTTGCAATGGGCCTGGTCTACAAGATACACTATACCAGTGGTTCTCAACTGGTCTAGCCTCAGGACCCAACATTTTCCTTAGTCATTAAGTCACGACCCAAAATTTTGAACCACTATGATTTATGTAAAAAAAATTATATTTGCAGTAATACGCAATCTTTCAAAACATGAAATAAACACAAAAAAGTGCAACAAAAGTGCAACTATTGCTAAAAACCCAATGAAATAAAAGAATAATAAATAATATATGCTTCTTAGCCGATTTCTTAGCTTAACATAACAGACCTAAATTTGGGGGAACTAATGGGATAACTGAGTTTGCAACAAAAGTGCAACTAGGGCTAAAACCCAATGAAATAAAATAATAATAAATAATATGCTTCTTAGCAGATTTCTTAGCTTAACATAACAGACCTAAGTTTGGGGGAACTAATGGGATAACTGGGGTTGCAACAAAAGTGCAACTAGGGCTAAAAACCCAATGAAATTAAATAATAATAATAAATAATTATGCTTCTTAGCAGACTTCTTAGCTTAACATAACAGACCTAAGTTTGGGGGAACTAATGGGATAACTGGGATTGCAATAAAAGTGCAACTAGGGCTAAAAACCCAATGAAATAAAATATTTCTTAGCTTAACATAACAGACCTACGTTTGGGGGAACTAATGGGATAACTGGGGTTGCAACAAAAGTGCAACTAAGGGCTAAAAACACAATGAAATAAAATAATAATAATAAATAATATATCCTTCTTAGCAGAATTCTTAGCTTAACATGCAGGGGACTAATGGGATAACTGGGGATGATGTTTGCTCCTGACAAGAGTCTCAAAGTCTGGGGTGATTGTAGACAAAGCAACTCTGAGGTCATGCTCAATGTCCAATCTGTTCCTCCGCTTTGTCTTCAGCTGGACCAGAGCTGAGAAGCCACTTTCACAAAGATAGGTAGTGAAAAAAAAAGTTAAAAAAAAAAAAAAACTTTACTTTTTTTTTTTTTTCCACACACATCCGCGACCCACTCAAAATGGCCCCGCGACCCACTTTTGGGTCGCGACCCACCAGTTGAGAAACACTGCACTATACGACCGGGGTACCCATGTACATGTCAAAATACTTCCCAAAGGTCAGTGAATACCACAACCACTACACTAGAGGAAGCTCAACAAATCATGTAAAACCCAGATTCGGCTCAAACAAGGGACTAAACACGTTTCGCAATTATGCCACAACAATGTGGAACGCCCTACCCAAAGCTGTAAAGGAATGTGAATCACTACCCACATTCAAAACCGCTCTTAAAGAGCACCTACGGGAGGCTGCAATTCGAAACTGGCCACCGTAAATGCCCAAAACCCCCACCACCTCCTAATAGACAGTCTCCTCCCCACCGCATGTATATATTCCCTCCCCGCCGTATGTATATTTCTCTCCCACCCACCCACCCCCTCCTAATGTACAGTCCCCTCCCCATCATATGTATATACTCTGTCAGGATCTAGGGGTAACAGTACTGTATATTTGAATACCGTTTATGTCACAAATGTATCAGTACTAAATACCTATATGTCCCTATGCCATAAATGTCATGTATGTTGTGTATGTCATAAATGTCTATATGAATTGAAAATGGGGGACCCTGATGGAAACAAGACAAACGCCTTTCTCAGGTCTGCATCCCCTTAACAATTGTATGTATTGAGCCGTACTGTATTGTACCCATTCTGCAATCTGTTAAATAAAGTTTTCATTCATTCATTCATTCATTCATTCATTCATTCATTCATTCATTCATTCATTCATGTATGGGTCTCCTCTAGAGAAAGTGAAGGTGTTTAAATTTTTGGGAGTTTGGTTCGATGAAAGAATGAATTGGGCTGTTCATATAGAAGTGAAAACGGATTTAACGAGACCCACAGTGACTTCTACCTTCTCAATGGCTCGGAAAAGAAACATCTAGACGTCGGAACGGCGGCTATACACACGTTACTAACAGCGAGCCCGGTACGTAAAAACGTACCCCCGAATGGCAGATTGGACCGTAGGACCATGATCATCCTGGTTCTGCTACTTTCGGGAGACATTAATTTAAACCCAGGCCCGGTTTTGACCAGAACTCAGGCTAGAAGACTTGGTCTGGCAGCGCAAGAAGCGATGGAGGTTTCCATCGCGACCAACAACAACATCAACAACTCGACCCGTGGCTACATCCACAGCGCGGACGGCGACTCTCTCCCAATGACGCCGCAGCAGACGAGCACACGTGAGGCAGAGACGAGAGGAGGTGAACCGAGGGTCGAAACCATGACGACCAACTCGACGCGGGATTTAAACATCTTGACGCCCGATAGCCGGCTAGCCAGCAGAGCTAACAGCGAAAACATCCAGGAACAAAGGACTCTGGAACGAGTCCTTTGTTTTACCAGCACGGCGCGGGACCCGACCCCCCCCTCCCCCCTTCCCACCCACGACAACAAAGCCCCCTACTCAGAGGAACAGATCACAAATGAACAATACTTCGAACCTGCCAACATCAATGAAATAACCAACTCCAATGGACTGAACATTTTCCACATTAACATAAACAGCTTAAAAAACAAATTGGATGAAATCAAACAAATATTCATAAATGGTAAGGCAAACATACTGTGCTTCTCAGAAACTAAGCTTGACGATTCTGTAAAAGATCCAGAGATAGAGATTGAGAACTACTCAATAATCAGGAATGATAGGAACAAACATGGAGGTGGTGTCTGTATGTACATACACAAAGACACCAAATTCATCAACAGAAATGACCTGAATCATAAATCAATTGAAACTGTATGGGTGGAAATCCTATTCGAAAGGGCGAAATCCCTACTGGTTGGCTCAATCTACAGGCCCGCCAGATCATAGTGGCTTTTATGATACACTGGATGGGTGTTTGGCTGGAGTTGAGGATGTAGACAAAATTCTTATTAGAGACTGGAACACGGATATGCAACGAAAAGATGCACCCGTCTTCAAGTCATTCAGTAGGTTTTGTGATCTGCACGGCCTCAGCCAGCTAATCACCCAACCCACACGTGTATGTGAATCAACTCAGACTACCATTGACCTCATTCTGACCTCCGACAAGTCCAAGATCTCCAATAAAGGGGTTATAGCATGCGGGTTAAGTGATCATTATATGATATTCTGTACCTGCAAAAAGCTAAAACAAAAGGCTGGCTGCCACAAAACAGTCACATCTAGAGACCTCAAAACCTTGAACTGGAGAGTCTGGACTGGTCAGATGAACTCAATGGTACACTGGTTGAAGAAACATGGCTTGGTTTCAAAACCAAATTTTCAACAATACTAAACGACATGGCCCCCCTAAGAACCACCAGGGTAAAAAATCGCGCTGAGCCGTGGATGAATGAATGAATGAATGAATGAAAACTTTATTTAACAGATTGCAGAATGGGTACAATACAGTACGGCTCAATACATACAATTGTTAAGGGGATGCAGACCTGAGAAAGACGTTTGTCTTGTTTCCATCAGGGTCCCCCATTTTCAATTCATATAGACATTTATGACATACACAACATACATGACATTTATGGCATAGGGACATATAGGTATTTAGTACTGATACATTTGTGACATAGGCGGTATTCAAATATACAGTACTGTTACCCCTAGATCCTGACAGAGTATATACATATGATGGGGAGGGGACTGTACATTAGGAGGGGGTGGGTGGGTGGGAGGGAAATATACATACGGCGGGGAGGGAATATATACATGCGGTGGGGAGGAGACTGTCTATTAGGAGGTGGTGGGGGTTTTGGGCATTTACGGTGGCCAGTTTCGAATTGCAGCCTCCCGTAGGTGCTCTTTAAGGGCGGTTTTGAATGTGGGCAGGGATTCACATTCCTTTACAGCTTTGGGTAGGGCGTTCCACATTGTTGTGGCATAATTGCGAAACGTGTTTAGTCCCTTGTTTGAGCCGAATCTGGGTTTAACATGATTTGTTGAGCTTCCTCTGGTGTAGTGGTTGTGGTATTCACTGACCTTTGGGAAGTATTTTGACATGTACATGGGCACCCCGGTCGTATAGTGTATCTTGTAGACCAGGCCCATTGCAAGTTGCTGTACTCTGTCGTCTACTCTAAGCCATCCTAGGTTGGCAAAGTGGGCAGGGGTGAGGTGGGTTCTGGGGTTCAGGTCAAGTAGTAGTCTGACCAGTTTGTTTTGTGATGTTTGTAATTTTGTTTTAAGCGCCTTTGAGGTGCTTTGGTACCATGAGGTGCACGCATAGTCGTAGTACCCTTGAATGAGTGCTCCTGCCAGAGTCTTCAGGGTATTCTTGTTTACCAGAGAGGAGATCCGGTACAAGAATCTAGTTCGTTGGTTGACTTTTTTTATTACATTGGATGCCATTTTGTCACAGGAAAGATTTGCCTCTAGGATGGAACCCAGGTAGGTAATTTCGTCTTTCCTTGTGACAATATACATTTACATTTACATTTAGTCATTTAGCTGACGCTTTTATCCAAAGCGACTTACAAGTTCTGTACGACAAGCCATCAGGAAGAGCACAACTCTATCAGCTGAGTAACAATGTTCATCAAAGTGTTGAGTGCTACAGTGTAGGTTAGTTTATTAGGACAAGTGCATGACAGTATGGTTAGTTAGGGTTAGATTTTTTTTTTTTTTTTTTTTTTTTTTTATTCAGATAATGGTTGAAGAAGTGAGTCTTTAGTCGACGGCGAAAGATTGGACGTGTTTCGGCTGTCCTAACTGGGGTGGGTAGTTCATTCCACCATTGTGGGGTAAGGACTGAGAATAGGCGACTTCTCTTTGATGACCCTCCCGGAGCTTGGATAGGAGTAGGTCTGAGGCGGCCAGAAGATGCAGAGCGTAGGGGTCTTGAGGGTGTGTAGTTAGAGACCATTGACCGGAGGTAGGCGGGAGCAGTTCCCTTTGCCGCACGGTATGCTAGGTCAAGGGCCTTGAAGCGGATTCGTGCAGCAATGGGGAGCCAGTGCAGGTCCCTAAGAAGTGGGGTGACATGGGCCGACTTCGGTAGGTTTGAGATCAGGCGGGCCGCTGCGTTCTGAATGAGTTGAAGAGGCTTAGTGGCAGTGGCCGGGAGGCCAGCGAGCAGTGCGTTGCAGTAGTCGAGGCGGGAGATGACTGTTGATTGGACGAGGAGTTGGGTGGTTTCTTTTGTCAGGAAGGGGCGTATCCTTCTGACGTTGCTCAGGAGGAATCGGCAGGTTCTGGTTGTCGCTGCGATGTGAGCAGAGAAGTTCAACTGGTCGTCGAGGACAACACCAAGGTTCTTGGCGGTCGGGGACGCGGTCACAGCTGCATTCTCGACTGTGATGGAAAGGTCGGTCAGGGGGGAGGATTTGGCCGGCAGGTGGAGCAATTCTGTTTTGCTTAGGTTCAGTTTGAGGTGGTTGGTCGTCATCCAGGCGGAGATGTCGGACAGACAGGCCGAGATCCGCTCAGAGACGTGGATATCTGAGGGAGGGAAGGAGAGGAAGAGTTGAGTATCGTCGGCATAACAGTGGTAGGAGAAGCCATGAGACGTGATAATGTTACCCAGTGATTTAGTGTAGAGGGAGAAGAGAAGGGGTCCTAAAACCGAGCCCTGGGGGACACCCGTCCGCAGGGGGCGGGTGGCCGACAGGGTCCCTCTCCATGACACTTGGTAGGAGCGGTCATTGAGGTATGATGACAACCATGTCAGCGCAGAGCCAGCCACTCCCATTCCTGCGAGGGCCGCGAGGAGGATCTGGTGGTTGACTGTGTCAAAGGCTGCAGATAGATCTAGGAGAATCTTGTCACCCACTGTAACTGAGAAGCCGTCGGTCTTGCTGAGTTTGTTATTTGAACCGAAGAGAATGGACTCTGTTTTGCCCATGTGTAATGATAGTTTGTTATCAGCGAGCCATATGCAGATTTTGCCTAGTTCCGTGCTGAGGGTTTTTTCAACCTGCAATTTGTTCTTGTCAGAGACCAGCAGGGCTGAGTCGTCCGCAAACAGGAACAAGTTGCAGTCACAGGCTGACGACATGTCATTTGCATAAATTAGGAAGAGTAGCGGTCCTAGTATGCTTCCTTGTGGAACACCACAGCTCACTGTGAGGGGGGGGGATAGAGTACCGTTTACCTCTACCATCTGTTCTCTCCCCTCCAGGTAGGATTGCATCCAGCTCACTGATAGGCTATCAAAACCAATTGCTTTTAGCTTGTCCATTAGAATGGAGTGATTGACAGTGTCGAAGGCCTTTTGTAGGTCCAGCATGACCATGCCGCAGTATTTGCCAGCGTCCTGCACTCCGATGCACTCCGAAATACTGGCCGCTATGAAAACCAGAGACAAAAAATGCTCTGAGTTTCGTAAAAGTCAGTCAAAGCTTACCAAAAGCACGAGCAGTGAACTCCAAGCCCACGTGACTGAACTCAAACTAAAAAGAAACAGACTAAGAAACGACGTAAACTCCATGATCAAAACTGCAAAAAAGAATTTCATCAATGACAAAACTGAGGGAAACAAAAACAAACCACGTGAACTTTGGAAATTACTCAATAATCAACTAGGATGCAGTAAAAAACTTAAAACCAGATTCTCAAACATAAACATAAAAACGGACAACACGCTCATCACAGACAAGCTGGATGTAGCCAATTACTTAAACATTTTCTTCACACACATAGCCACAACACTGGTAAACAAACTACCCTCCCACTCAGGGCTTTATGGGGTAGAACACATAGTAGCTTACTACAAAAACCTGGGGGTCCGCAAGGACGACTTCAAGCTGGAAATGGTAACAACAGATGAGGTACTCAATAAACTGAGCGCCCTCCAACCTAACAAGGCCACTGGCCATGACAACATCCCCTCCAAATTCCTCAGAGACTCAGCAGCCGCCATCACCCCAATCATCACACACATAATAAACCTCTCCATAAAATAGGGACACGTCCCCAAGGACTTCAAAATTGCGAGGGTGACCCCTCTGCACAAAAAGGGCAGCAAATTAGACCCAGGCAACTACCGCCCTGTTTCTATTCTCACCTCCATCTCGAAAGTCATGGAAAAAATTGTCTACGAACAGGTCGAAAAGTACCTAGCGGAAAAAAATCGAATCTACGAATTCCAATCTGGCTTCAGAACATCCCACTCAGGGGAGGAAATTAGGCCACTTTACTCGCCAAATGCAAGTATTTTTTACGTTTGGCGAGTGATTCATGAAGACCACTCGCCAGTCTGGCGAGTATACAAAAAAAATAAAAACATTCTGCAATCACTGCACTGGCAAACGGTGCGCATCTTCTGAGTGCTCGCTTTAGTTGACAGTGCCACGAGAGCACTGCACAAGACCACCCGCGGACATATAATGTTTAATAAAAGTTCGCGCAGTACTGGCCAACCCGCGGACATATAATGATAAAAGTCCTGCGTTACTAGGCTAGCCATCAGGAGCACTCTCAAACGGATAACGTTAAACACAGCAGAAGATGGAAAACAGACAGACTGACCAACGGGGAACTGCATCCAACCCTAGCACAACCCTTGAGTATAAGTTACTAAGGACACATTTAAATCACAGAGGTGTAATGTTAGTCTACTGGAACTGTATACAGTGGTTAGCTTCTAGTTAGCGTTTTAACGTTAGCCCCGTGTGCTCAAAGCAGCCAGCTAGTTGTATCTGTTATGACTATAATGTTTCCAAAAAAGCACCGGACTACGACGTAAGGTTAGACATTTTATTTCATGCTCAAAAGCCCCTGGCTTGCACATCGCAGTCACGAAAGGGGCTAGCTAAGCTCAACCAGTGCACTGTGCACAACAGCACACCAACCCAACTGACGTTACCACAACACTTGACGGTACTTCACAGCACTGTCATAAGACCACCGTGCTGTCTTAAAGGCACAGTGTGCCTACCCAGATGCATACACAACATTGACGAGGCTTGACAACCGAGGTTCAAAGTTAACTTGATTGATTGATTGAAAACTTTATTAACAGATTGCAGAATGGGTACAATACAGTACGGCTCAATACACACAAGAGTTAAGGGGATGCAGCCCAGAGAAAGACTTTCATCTTGTTTACATCAGGGTCCCCCATTTTCAATTCATCATAACATATGACATACAGATAGACTACTGCTACATCTATACATTTCACATCTATCTATACACTTCACAACATACTTCGGTTTTTTTCTTTCACTGCCCAACCCAGTCCAACCCAGCATCTTTCACTGCCCAGTTCAGCCCAACCCAGTCCAGAATAGATACCTCTTTCATGTTAATATGTTTTATGCTAATATTGTGGAGAGTAGAGATTAATGTTTTATGCTAATAAATATTTTAAAGAGTAGAGACACGGTGTGATTATTTTACTATGATTGAAAATCTATTTAGACGAAGACATACAAAGAAGTAATTATCACAATTAGCGATTTTTTTTGTCTGGTAAAAAATCTGTTTGGCTGGTAAAAAAAATCAGATACTCGCCAGTTGGCTGGTAAGCCAAAAAGTTAGTTTCCTCCCCTGATCCCACTCCACTGACACATGCCTTCTCTATTTGAATGACCACATCAAACAAGAGGTGGACGCGGGCAAATACTGCGGCATGGTCATGCTGGACCTACAAAAGGCCTTTGACACGGTCAATCACTCCATTCTGATTGACAAGCTAAAAGCAATTGGTTTTGATAGTCTATCAGTGAGCTGGATGCAATCCTACCTTGAGGGGAGGGAACAGATGGTGGAGGTAAACGGTACCCTATCCCCCCCTCACAGTGAGCTGTGGTGTTCCACAAGGAAGCATACTAGGACGGTAGGACCGCTACTGTTCCTAATTTATGCAAATGACATGTCGTCAGCTTGTGACTGCAACTTGTTCCTGTTTGCGGACGACTCAGCCCTGCTGGTCTCTGACAAGAACAAGTTACAGGTTGAAAAAACCCTCAGCTCGGAACTAGGCAGAATCTGCATATGGCTCGCTGATAACAAACTATCATTACACATGGGCAAAACAGAGTCCATTCTCTTCGGTTCAAATAACAAACTCAGCAAGACCGACGGTTTCTCAGTTACAGTGGGTGACAATATTGTCACAAGGAAAGATGAAATTACCTACCTGGGTTCCATCCTAGAGGCTAATCTCTCCTGTGACAAAATGGCATCCAATGTAATAAAAAAAGTCAACCAACGAACTCGATTCTTGTACCGGATCTCCTCTCTGGTAAACAAGAATACCCTGAAGACTCTGGCAGGAGCACTCATTCAGGGGTACTACGACTATGCTTGCACCTCATGGTACCAAAGCACCTCAAAGGCGCTAAAAACAAAATTACAAACATCTCAAAACAAACTGGTCAGACTACTGCTTGACCTTACTCCTAGAACCCACCTCACCCCTGCCCACTTTGACAACCTAGGATGGCTTAGAGTAGACGACAGAGTACAGCAACTTGCAATGGGCCTGGTCTACAAGATACACTACACGACCAAGGTACCCATGTACATGTCAAAATACTTCCCAAAGGTCAGTGAATACCACGATCACAACACCAGAGGGAGCTCCACAAATCATGTTAAACCCAGATTCGGCTCAAATAAGGGACTAAACACGTTTTGCAATTATGCCACATCAATGTGGAACGCCCTACCCAAAGCTGTAAAGCAGGGGTAGGCAACCCTAGGCACGCGTGCCTGCATAGGCACGCGGGGGCATTTGCATAGGCACAGGGGGCAGCAGTAAAAAAAAAAAAATTCATTTTTTTTTTTTTTTTGCTTTGAAATATTATAGTGAAATATTTTGCACTGTTGTCGCATTTATCTTGTTGAAATCCTCCCACAGGTTCTTTTTACTACCACATATTTAATTGAGACCCTTTATTTGTTTATTATTTCAATTTAGCTGGAAATACATTGCTACATCATTCAGTAACATTTGCAGAGCCTTATAACAAAAACATTATTACGGTCACCATTGTGACCAGTGGGATTAATCAACAAATTGTATTATTTATTTTTCTATTTCATTGAACATTGCACATGTTAAAAGCCATCTTTTTTTACTCAAAATGTGAGTATTACCAAGTCAACTTGTGTTCTTAAAACAATGACAATAAACATAGTTTTATTAGGTTGAAATAATGTGGTTGTGTACTTATTTTTCTGTTAACTTATTATGGATTGAAAACTGAAAACCTTAATGCACAGTAACTGAACTCAATATTTTTAAGTTCTGGTAACTTATTATTTTTTTTTTACAGTGTAGTCTTGCGATCAATCAAAACTTATTTACACGATATACCTCACATTCACCCTCCATTCACATCCTGGTGTTCTCCATTAGGCCTGTAAGTGGAGCTATGACAGCACACGTACAGTACACACACCAATGGTGTGTGATGTGTCCAAAAATGAATGGGCAAATGTGAATGAAATGGTCGCACTGTATGCAGCTGTTTGTCTGCATTGCATTCCCCCCCCCCCAACTCAGATTTAGGGTTGATACAACCATCATAATAATATTGTTAATAATAACAATAATGATGTAATAATGTAAAAATTATCATTAAAAATACCTGATTATGAGAAAAAAAATTACGATGCATGGAATATTGTTGAGGCACACTAGTTACAACTATATTTCAAACAGGCACTCCATGTCAAAAAGGTTGCTGACGCCTGCTGTAAAGGAATGTGGATCACTACCCACTTTCAAAACCACTCTCAAGGGACACCTACGGGAGACTGCAATTCAAAACTGGCCCTGTAAATATCCTAACCCAACCCCCTCCAATGTACAGTCATTTACCTAGTATGGTTTTGTCAATAGTCCAATGTACAATTTTGCTTGTTTGTACAGTGTCTCCCCCCCCCCCCTCAATGTACAGTTTTGCTTGTTTATACAGTGTTTCTCCCCCCCCCCCCCCAACCACCTCCAATGTAAATTACCCAGTATGTTTGTCAATATCCCAATGTACCCAACCCCCCCCACACAACCCCACCCAACCTCCTCCAATGTACAGTTTCTACGTCAAATGTATATACTCCCTTTTCTTGACTCCTTCTGTATCACAAACAGTACTGTATTTGCAAATCTGGTATGTCATAAATGTATAGATGTAGCAGTACTGACTATCTGTATGTCATGTATGTCATATATGTCATGATGAATTGAAAATGGGGGACCCTGATGTAAACAAGACGAAAGTTTTTCTCTGGTCTGCATCCCCTTAACAATTGTGTGTATTGAGCTGTACTGTATTGTACCCATTCTGCAATCTGTTAATAAAGTTTTCAATCAATCAATCAATAGAGAAAACCCTGGCAAAGTGTGAAAGAATAGTGAATGTGCTGAGAAGCTTGGCTGGGAGTGGGTGGGGGGCGGATAGAGAGACCATGTGCTTGATATATCAAGCGATGATCAGGTCAGCAATTGATTATGGCTGTTTTGTGTACGGTTCTGCTGCCAAGTCAAATTTAGGGAAGCTGGATGTGCTACAGTGCAAGGCTCTGAGAATCTGTTGTGGAGCTTTTAAGACCACCCCAATTCCAGCATTATTAGTGGAAATGGGGGAATTGCCCTTAAGCCTGAGGAGAATAAAGTTAGGGCTACAGTACTGGGCAAAATTAAGTGGGACCAGTCTGTCCTTCCCAGCTAGGTGTTTACTTTCAGGGGCAGGAGATGGGGATAAGTATAAGCCTTTTTTGTCCAGTGTTGATCAGTGGGCCAGGAAGTTGAGGTTACATCAGGTAAGGGTTGCGGAGCACACTCGTTGGCTGTCAGTGCCATTTTGGCTAGTTCCTGATCGAGATATTGAATTTAGGTTCTTGATGGAGAAAGACAAGGGCGAGATTATGGGAGAAATAGAGAAATTCCTTTTAGCCTCAGGGTCTCTGGAGGTTTATACTGATGGCTCTGTGGATCCAGAGAGTGGGAAGGCAGGATTTGGGTGGTGTGTGCCTCAGTTAGGAAGTGGGACCAGGCCTGGTGATTATATGTTCCGACTCGGCTGCTGCACTGATGGCTGTGAGTGCAGGTAGGTCTAAAGCTCGGCCTGATCTCATTCAGGAAATAGTATTAGTTTTATTTAGGATTGAGAAGGCAGGATGTTCAGTGGAGTTTTGCTGGGTTCCGGGGCATGCTGGGATTGAGGGAAATGAGACAGCTGATTCCCTTGCCAAGCAGAGCCTGGAAAAGGAAGAAGTGATTAGTATTTCAATGGGAAGAGTTGAACTCAGAGAGAAGATCAAGAAAGGAGTTGAGGCTGAGTGGCAGGCTGAGTGGGAAAAGGGGACCAAGGGGAGGCACTATTTCTCTCTGCAGCCTCGGGTCAAAATCAACGTGGCTGGATATGGGTCAAGGAGCGATAGGGTCAAGATGTGTAGATTGAGGCTGGGACATTGTGGGTTGAATCATTGTGGGAAAACATCCAGATGGGCGGTGTGAGTGTGGAGAGCCTGAAACTGTCAAGCATGTTTTTCTAGAATGTAACAGGTATAGGAAGGAAAGGGAAATCTTTTACAAGAGGTTATCAGTATTAGGAGTTTCTTCTTTCTCTCTAAAATCTTTCTTTGGCCTGAATAATGAGAACCACCAGCTGATCACAGAGGCAGTGCTGACATTTCTGCATGAGTCAGAGTTGTACCAGAGGATATAATGTTATTTTATTTATTTATGTATTATTATAATTTTTTTATTTTATTTGTATGCATATTTAAGTTTTTCTTAATTGTGGGCGTAGTTTAATTATGGAACTGAGGAGGGCAGTAATACGCCATGTTGCGTTT
>NC_140171.1:166558531-166617531 GCF_963971535.1 Notolepis coatsorum | reverse complement strand
GGAAATGATGTCAGTGCTGCGCTGTTTGTGCTTCACTTCATTCTCTAATATGGAATAATACTAATCTATAATATTATCTATATAATTAATACTAATCTATAATTAATGGAATAATACTAATCTATAATTATCTATGGCTAATGGAATAATACTAATCTATAATTCTCAGAACGTATCTAGAATGTAGATTGTGTAAAGAACGGACTAACTGCAGCTGCAGAAGAGATATTTGAAGTATTGGATGGACTAAAGAGGAGACTGAACTAGGAACAGATTGGTCACCACCGTAAATACTGAATGTCCAGATGCCTAAAAGTGAGATGAAGAAACACAAAGCAGGTTTGTTAAATGAAACTTAAAGGCTCCTTTGGACATGAGTCTTAAAGCACTGATCAGTAGGATATTAGGCCGCCTGCTTTATCAGTGTTGTTTGGGTTAGCTAGCAGTTAGCTTTGAGCTCTCAGTGCTGCTGTTAGCTCTGTGTGCAATGTCCCGGTTAGCCTCTGAGCTAACACTAGCAACGTTAGCTTCTCTGTGTGCTAATAAGCTATGACTAGCCTCTGTGCTTATTTTAGCTTTGTTAACACATATCTATTTTCTGGAGAGGGGGAGAGAGATGCTGGAAGAGGGTCTGTTTCGCGTAATTTTTTTTTTGACATGACTTCGGCCAAGTGGCTCAGATATTTTACTTGTCCGAAAGCTAAACTTACTTGTGAAAATAAAGGCCTATTACATTTTTTTTATAAAAATGACAAAGAGATTTGGACAATTATTATGATTTAGTAACTTAACCACAGTGTGTGTGTGCATTTGTGTGTGTGGGGTATATACTGTATGATCAGTCCTCCAGCTCATCTTCACTCCCCATCAGCACCAGCTCATCTTCCTCATCTCCCCTCTCTCTTGACGACCAGGGGTTAAACCCTGGTCTACGCCTATAGTTGTATAGTTGTTATTACGGTATAGTTATTATTACCAGGGCTCCAGACTAACTTTTTTCACCACCGTCCCAGAACCGTCCCGAAATACGATTTTAACCGTCCCAAAGTGAATGTAACCGCCCCAAAAATCAAATGTCGTTTCTTTACTTTGGTTTTGTCGTCTATAGTTATTATTGCCATAAGAAACACCATTCAGAGAAGGGGAGAATACATTGATTTAGTCAAAAGACTCCCAGGTGGAAAGATTTCACAAGAATAATTATGATTAAAAATATATATATATATATATATATATATATATATATATATATATATATATATATATATATTAGAGGTGGTCATAGATAAATTTTTTTAATCTAGATTAATCTATCTGCAATCCTGGATTTAATCTAGATTAATCTAGATTAAAATGACTCAAAAAAAAAAGAAAAAAAAAAAAAACCTGCCGAAGGCATTCAAAACATGTGTGTTCTACCCAAA
This sequence comes from Notolepis coatsorum, assembly GCF_963971535.1. Classification (NCBI taxonomy): domain Eukaryota; kingdom Metazoa; phylum Chordata; class Actinopteri; order Aulopiformes; family Paralepididae; genus Notolepis; species Notolepis coatsorum. The sequence goes on along the minus strand of NC_140171.1, from coordinate 166,616,107 downwards.
TAATGACCAGAAGTAAGTCCTTACTTTTTCTTTCCTCCTTATGTTTCTCAGGCCAGGTGGCCCATTACACCATGAGCCCATCTCCCGTTTCCAAAATGCATTACAGATTGTTTGAAAAAGCTGTTTTGCTATGATAATTGGTAATGAAATATCAAAATAATGTTCAATAAGATGTACTTGTGTTTAATAAGTTGTTTTATTCAGAAGTTAACACAAATAAATAATATTACCAGTACAGTACAGTATCTAGCACTCTCAGGAGCAAAACAGAAAGAATCATTTCAAACTTGAACTATGTGACATGGCTTGAATCAACTGCTCCAGTGGAGTTGCTCAGTGGCCAATGGTGTCAACTGTGGTTGTACTGGGCAGCTCCCAGGTGTGAATGGAACTGTGTGAATGTGAAGCAGGGCGTTCCTGAAAAAGATCATCTGTGCTCAGCGAACCTACCCTGGGTAAATAAAGGTAAAAAAAATAAAATGTAATTATTATTATTATTTTTTTTAGATTAATGCGTTAATTATATTATCGCGCGATACTAGTATAGCGTTAACGAACGGCCCAGCTCTAATATATATATATATATATATATATATATATATATAAAAAAAAGTGTTTAACAAGGTGCTAGTATAGGGATATTTGGTCACGGTGCTGTTATAGTCAACCAATTGGAGCCATGTTGATTATTCCTTCCATAGGAAAATATATTTAAATGTATTTGTATTTTATTTCGTTTTAGTTTTTTTTGTTATTACAAATGTGTGTGTTTATGGTTGAAAATGTTAGAGATAAATAAAGATCAAATCAAATCTAACTGAATAAGTTATCCCTCTTCTAACCAGAAAGAAAAACGTAGTTTGCGTCCAGAGATTCCACCTTTGATAACTAAAGTAATGACACTTGACTAGTAATGAAACATGTCCCTTAGATCGCGCTGTCCTCCTGGTCGATATTGATAACTGCTGCTAAATTCCAGAGGGCCCTCCTCACTGAATATGGATTCATTGTGTAGCTGAAGTGAAGTTTGCCTATAGCCTGTCGTCTATTTCTCCACGTTCGTTTCGATAAATGTAACGTTATGCCAATTAACTCGCAATGGTAGTAACATTACGTGTTAGTATAGAATCGAATAGAAATCCTTTAATAATCCTGAGGGAAATTCGGCACTACAGAGCAGACTATGTATCGCTCACATTGAACAACAATAAACATTTAGGTCAATAGGACTAAAATAGGAATAACAATATAATAATATTAAGAATAAAATAGTGTGAACTATGGATTAATCAGTGGCAGTCTGATACGTTAGTCAGTAACGTTAGCTAGCAATAAGCAGCTATAACTAGAACGCATCGATAACTGTATACAGTTCCAATAGACTAACATTACACTTCTGTGATTTAAACGTGTCCTTACCTTAGACTCAGGGGTAGTATTGCTGGATGCAGTTCCCTGTTGGTCATTTTGGGTCTGTGTTTATCCTCTTCAAATAGCGCAGCATGTTTGCGGTGATCTCTTCACTGAGAGGATGCCACAGTATAGCGTGTTTAAAAAAAAAATTACATTCTGATCTTTTCGCGGTTCTTGTACAGTGGTCTCGTGCCGTGCGACTGTCAATTACCAGCTGTCATTCACTGTGTCAACCAGGGTTAAATACCAGTGGAGAAAGCCTAGGTAAGAGAGATTTCCCTCACCTGTTAACACGTTTTTCTTTTTCGATGCGAGATTCATTTGGGGTGTGACGCTGCTGCAACGCGACTGGCTGATGAGAGGTGGGTAGGAGCTTGATGCTGGATTAGCGTATGGCTGCATTGGGAGGCGGAGATTGTCATTGGATTTGGCAAATCACGCTACGTTTAGACTTCAGTGAACTCTGTCAATTTAGTCAGCACGAGACATTCACCATTTGACAGCAATATATGCGCGCACTGACAGTCGGCCAATTGACATTTCCTGTGAAAAAAATAAAAATAACCTCTCCGTCCCGTTTGCGTCCCAGCAAAGATTTCTGTTCGTCCCAAATCAATATTTGATCGTCCCCGGGACGACGGGACATCGTTAGTCTTGAGCCCTGTTATTACGGTATAGTTGTTATTGCCATAAAAAACACCATTCAAATGATTAGGAAATAAATAATTGTATTTTTATTTGAAATAATAATTTATTTTAACACTTTGACTGCCACTCACGGCTAATCTCGGGTTTACGATAGTTACGTTGAAAGCCACTCACGATATTTCTCGGAATTATTTAAAAAAAAATCTGAAATCATATTGCATCACGCGAGCCTACCCTAGCCTACCCAAGGGCCGCCGGCGATCAGATGTGAAAAAAGCGCCCCCTATCGTCTCCCAGATGGTAAATGGTAAATGGAATGAACTCAATGAAAATGGATGGGGAAAAAAGAATATTCCAGTCCACATTTTCCAGTCCACTGATGCAGCCGGGGTTACCAGAGTTCATTCTGGATCCTCTGAGTCCCGCTGATCATGAGTTCTACTGTATACACGTTAGATCTATACACTTATCGATTTTTTCTAATGGTGATCAGGAATTGGAATATACCATTTGGATACCATCTGATGTCAGGTAAGGAATCTATGTTATCAGTGTTAGGATAATCAGACTCGTTTTCGAGGAGATATAAGCTTTTTTCTGATATGTGCGGTTTCACTGTAAAATCCATGAGGAAATGAAAACGGCTATTATCAGCGCGCGCCTCGAACGTGCGTGCGTGCACGTATACTATTGATCATCTAGCGTTTATTTGAAAACGATTCATAAATAGGCCGACAAATATCAACGTTCTGGAATATTCCAGTAAAAGGCGATTATCACAGAATGGGCTGTTTTTCACCTGAAAACGGGCGCTTTTCAAAATGCTCTCAAAAGGAAATTAAGCAATAAAAAAACCAATCTGCCTTGACAACACTGACTGGAAAATGATTCTTTGATAAGCGACGGGCAGATTAGACACATAGGCATAATTTAAAACATAGATTAGGCGATATTAACGTTAACATTGGCGCCGATGGTGGCATTCAAGCACTAAGTCGTGCGCCCCCTGGTGGCACTGAAAGTGTTAACAATAAGCACATTAGATCAACAGGTGTAACAACAAAACAACCAAAACAATAACATTATTGAAACACCTTTCTTATATTATTGTCAGCGTAATACTGTGTGTGAGAGAGTGATGAATGAGAGAGAGTGATGAATGAGAGAGAGAGAGCGAGCATCAAATCTCAGTCTCAGTTGCCTCAGTCTTTGTTTCTGTAGAGATGGCTCCCAGGTGGAAAGATTTCACAATCATTATGATATAAAAATATATATTCTTAGTGTTAATGATGTGTTGTAGATTATTTTATTATTTTAAGGACTGATGGGATAGTTTATGAAGTAAAACATGTAGTGAAAAGTACAGAAATCCAAACTGGCATTTTCGGTGGCAGCATAGTCATATTACAACTAGGGATGCACGATAATTATCGGCCCCCGATATCAGCAATTATGACGTCATCCCGATAAACCCGATAACGTTATTGATGGCTCCGATAATATATAATACATTTTTTGGTTAAAAGAATCCGTTGTGGGTGGATTGGGTTGAAGGGCGCTTGTTTTTATTATAGCCTCCTCCCGTTTTGCCAGTACTGTATTACGACTGATAGCGTATGGTTTAGGAAGAGGGAGTTTTTCACAAATCCAGCGCTCCCTTTCTTGGCTGTGACGTAGTCAGGTGACATTCAGACTGACTGAGGCAAGATAATAAAAAAAGATGGGGGCGTCGTCGGACTTTTTCAAAGTTTCAGAGGAAAACAGTTTGCTTGCTATTTGTAACAAATGCAGAAGTTCCACGAGAAAGGGGCAACAAGCGATAACACATCCAACATAATAAGTCACCTGAAACATCACCACCGCTACGATGGTGTATTAAAATCCGACGACGCCGAGCAGCTAAAGGCTAATGCAACGCGGCATGACAACATTATTGCAGGTAAGCAGGCAACCTAGCCGTTTCTAACTACTAACGTCACGCTAGCTTGGATGCTAACTAACGTAATTAAGCTTGTCATGGTTCATGGTGAGCTGTTTGTGTTATAACGAGACAGCAAATGAATGAATGAAAACTTTATTTAACAGATTGCAGAATGGGTACAATACAGTACAGCTCAATACATACAATTGTTAAGGGGATGCAGACCAGAGAAAGACTTTTGTCTTGTTTACATCAGGGTCTCCCATTTACAATTCATCAAAACATAATGACATACATGACATACAGATAGACAGTACTGCCTACATCTATACATGACATACCAGATTTGCAAATACAGTACTGTTTGTGATACCAAAAGAGTCCAGAAAAGAGAGTATATACATTTGACGTATTATTATTGTATTGTGATATAATTGTTTCATGTTGAAAAAAAATAAAAATAAAAAATTTGATCAAAATATTTTTTTAATAATACAATAAATATCGGTTATCGATATCGGCTTGAGGAGCATAAAGTTATCGGTATCGGTGTCAAAAAAATCAATATCGTGCATCCCTAATTACAACAGACACTGTGATGTATTGGGTTTCCGTTTGAGCCTCTTAGTTGCCGTAGGTGAGTGATCACAAGCGCGTCAGACTAGTAGGAAGTCAAGACACACTGATGCTGAAGTTTGATGCATGAAGCGACATGTAAACAAACAGCCAATAAATGTGAAGTTAACTTTGAACCTTGGTTGTCAAGCCTCGTCAATTAGGCGTGTTCGAGATTGATTTTCGCTCGCCTCGAAAGATAAGATAAGATATTCCTTTATTGATCCCCTTGGGGAAATTCAGGCATCATAGCAGCATGGGGGGGAGGGGGGGGGGGGTACAGGCAGTAAAACAACAACACAGTGTACAGGTAGTAAAAACAACACAGGCAGTGTAAACAATTTGGTCAATATGGTCAATATAATTTACTATCTGACTAGCTGAAGAAATATTCACATTATTCACAGTGTCACATAAGGTGCAGTATGCATACGGTAGTGTTATAATTTACTATCTACTGAGTATACATTATTCACAGTATCACGGTATCCACTGAAATATACATTATTCACAGTATCCACATAAGGTGCAGTAAGCCTAAGGTAGTGTAGGTTGTCCTCCTTGGGTTCCTATAAGTCCCAGGTCAATGTCTGGTAGCAGTCGCTGTCGCTGCCCCCTGTTGTGGAGCCTGGAGGCTGCTAGTCGCTGCCCACTGTTGTGGAACCTGATGGCCACAGGTATAAAGGACTGTCCGAGGCGGTTAGTTGAGTGTCGTGGGGGAATGAGTCTGTGGCTGAACGAGCTTCTCATCTTGACTAGCTCGTCGTAGAGGGGGTGGTAGGGGTTCTCCAAGATGGCAGCCAGCTTCCTTGTCATCCCCCTCTCTGCCATCACCTCAAGTCTAGGTAGCTCGACTCCCACCACGGAGCTAGCCTTCCTCACCAGCTTGTTGAGCTTGCTGGTGTCCCTTGAGTTGATGTAGCCTCCCCAGCATGCCACAGCATAGAAGAGGATGCTGGCCACAACAGACTGGTAAAAAGACTGCAGCAGTCTGTTGCACACATTGAAGGACCTGAGTCTCCTCAGGAAGAACAGCCTGCTCTGTCCCTTCCTGTAGAGGGCCTCTGTGTTTTCCGACCAGTCCAGTTTATTGTTCAGGTGTACCCCAAGGAACTTGTAAGAGTCCACCATCTCCACATCCACCCCTCGGATGGAGATGGGAATCGGGGGGGGGCCTATTCTTGCCCCTCCGGAAGTCCACCACCAGCTCCTTGGTCTTACTGGTGTTGAGTTGGAGGTGGTTGCTCCACCCCACGAAGTAGACGAGAGTAGCCGAGTGCAGCCGGGGGAGGAGTCAGAACGTCGGACACTTCAGATTTGACAACAGCCTCTCGTCTAGTCTCGCACGGCAGATACGCGTTCACGTCACCACACACACATACACACCTGTCCAGCTCATTATAATGCGATGGCCGTGTGCAAAATTAGATCAGATTCAAATGTACAGAGCACACCATATACTGCTATTGGAATATACTATTCATATACCATAATGTATAGGGATGCCCCGATCGATCGGCCACCGATCGTTATCGGCCGATAATCAGTATAAATATGCGATCTGTGATTGGTGATAATGCTTTATTTTCGCCGATCGTCAAAACCGATCTCACTCGCTGAGTTCTGTCTCAGACACCGAGAGCTGCACACAGTGGTGCGGCGTCTGCTCCTCCTCCTCCAGCCCCTCCCGCACGCATGTAAACACGGGTCTAGTCTAGTGGGACGGGACCTCCATGAGGTAACGTTAGCTACCGTTACAAAATGACCCAGTCAACTATTCACTTTTAGTTTAATACATGATGAGGCATTGTCTAACCGAATGGTATCTAGCCGGCTAGCTACTGATAGCTCCTGATATCAACAAATGCTCCAGCAATAGTCTAGTACTAGTGTATGATACATCCGTTAGCTCACGTTAGCTTAGCTCACTGTTCAAAACGAAATGTCCCATTCAACTAAATAGTTCACTGAGGTGTTGTTTTAACATTATATATATATATACAGATAGCTCCTGATATCAATGTCTTATAACACTCATTCGATGCGTATTCGAGCCCCGGCTTGCATCGCAGTCACAAACGGGGATAGCTGAGGGAGTAGGGTATATCTGCAGAGCCTAGGGTATATCTGCAGAGCCGCAGATATACCCTGCTGAGGGCATACTGAATGTGATTTGATCAAAGCAGAGTATACACACAGACAGTGGAGATAGCGAGCATTTTGACTTGTTGCGTGGTGGCGATGTCTCGCAGATAATACAACTACAAGTATAATTATATAATATATATATTAAAAAAAAAGAATTTGTATATAAAATAAAAAATAATAATGTTATCAAAAATGATCGATATCGGATCGGTATAGGCCGATATGGCTCAAGACGATCGGTGATCGGTATCGGTGGCAAAAAAACGTGATCGTGGCATCCCTAATAATCAGTATAAATATGCGATCGGTGAATTCCGATAATGAGTCATATTCGCAGATCGCGGAAACCGATCAAGCGGAGATCTCACTCGCTGTCTGTCTCAGACACACAGGACCTGCAAACTGCCGCTCCTTCTCCTCTTCCTCCCTTGCTCCGCCCGCACCCGTGTAAAGTTTGTGAACACAGAGTACTGAGAGGAGGCTCCTCTGCTCGAGTCTATAGTGCATTCGACCGCGAGCTAACGTTAGCTACCTAGCTATCGTTACTGTTTAAACAAAATTACTCAGTCAACTATTCACTTTTAGTAGGGATTGTCTAACCGGTATCTAGCCGGCTAGCTACTGATAGCTCCTGATATCAACAAATGCTCCAGCAAGTCTAGTAGTGCATGTTGATACCTCCGTTAGCCCACGTTAGCTCACGTTAGTTCACTGTTCAAAACGAAATGTCGCATTGAACTAAATAGTTCACTGAGGCGTTGTCTTAACGTTATATAGCCGGCTAGCAGTAGCTACAGATAGCTCCTGATATCTATGTCTTATAACATTGATTCGATGCGTATTCAAGCTGAGGGCTTGCTGAATGTGATTTATACCAATACTAGGGTCCAGCTGCAGCGCCGGAGAATCCTGGCCGTAGCTGGAGGCTACTCGAGTACACACAGACAGTGGAGCTGTTTGCAGATAGCGAGCATTTTTACTTGTTGCGTGGTGGCGATGTCTCGCAGAAAATACAAGTACAAGTCTAATTATATAATATATATATTTTATAAAAAATAAAAATAAAATGTATATACATTTTCTTTAAAAAAAATTTTAATCAAAAACTATCAGTATTGGATCGGTATCGGCCGATATGGCTCAAGACGATCGGTGATCGGTATCGGTGGCAAAAAACGTGATCGGGGCATCCCTAACAAATACCAGTGTTTGTTGCGCCTCTCCATCATCGAGGACCAACCAACCTTCTCAGGACACAGTCATGAGTGTTGTATCTATCATTACTAGTCATGAATCTGAGGGCAGAGTGATATACAGAGTCCATGGATTTAAGGGTTGATGCCGCAGCATGCCTATAAATTCCATCACTATTGTCCAAGACTGATAAGAAAACTGCTTTGACAACTCTCTTCCTACTAATCAAAGGAAAGCTGGTTATGTTTCTGTATAGGAAGCAAATTGTCTGTCGCAACTTGGAGGAAAGGTTGTCCACATGGAATTTTAATGTAAATTTCTCATCGATCCACACACCAAGATATTTCTATTCAGTGACTCTCTCAATGTTAGAACCACTTATGGTAGATATGTGTAAACCATCATATTCAATGTTTCTGGCGCTAGAAAAAGCATACATTTAGTTTTTCTAGCATTAAGAACCTTACAAATAATTTAAGTTTAATAAGAGCTTCCCGGAGGATAATAAATGAAAGTTGTAAGTTCTCAATGGCCAATAGACCTATCTCAAAGTTTGTCCGAGGTAAGCGACAGTTGTGATTGGAGGATCAAGAAAAGAGGGCAGGGTTTGAGATAGGTCCATTGTACAGTGTCAACAATACAATACACAAGAGTATCGTCTGCATACAGATGGGCTTGACAACCATTGAGTAAAGACACAATATCATTCATATAAATTAGGGATGCCCCGATCACGTTTTTTGCCACCAATACCGATCACCTATCGTCTATGAGTCATATCGGCCGATACACTGCCGATACGATCGTTTTTGGTTTTCTTATCAGCTGGCAGTATTATGCTGTAGGTCTAACACAGGCATTCTCAAAGTCCGGTCTAAATGATCTAATCTAATCTTAGAAATTAAGTAAAGTGAATAGTACTGGGTATTAAAGGTCAACTTGCAGGTTGTATTTTTGTTCAATAAACAATGTGACTAGGGCAACGGTGACTTTCATGAAGAGGGGAAAAATAATTATTGAAATTGACCCAGTTTTAGTGTTTTTATCAAACATTTTGTTGACCAAACCACAACCTCCACGCACGTGGATATTTTAATCCATGGTTTCATAGCGTGCGTGTGTCATCTTAATGATGACGTCACACTGGGTACAGGGCAGCAGGGGCTCTGAGACTCACAGGCAGGTAGTGGCAGGAAGCAACCGGAGCCTTCTTGTTACTACTAGCCAAGGAGTTTGATTGATTGATTGAAAACTTTATTAACAGATTGCAGAATGGGTACAGTACAGTACAGCTCAATACATACAATTGTGCTATGCAGTGCTATTCCTAGCACTATTTGGGCAACTTTACACAATTCCTGTGAGTCTATGTAACACATCTGTAATTTGTATTCCAAAAATAATCATTGTTTTATATTTCTAATCTTGTACTCAAAACCAGCATTTTTCAGCCTCATGAAAGCAGGCTATTATTGGCTTGGCTCCACCCATACTAGCAGAATGCTTTGAGTGACAGCCACCCACCAAATAGCTCCGCCCATCTCCCCGTCATTCCATCCAGGTGAAGGTCTCAGGTTTCAGGTTTTTATTTCGACACGCAAAAACATATACCGATTTTACTAACTAATACAACATGGCTGTACATTATGTTTGGGATCCAGAGAGCGACCCACAGTATGATTCAGAAGAAGAAGAAGAAGTCGATTTGCTACAGCGAGGCTTACATTACATCGTTTCCGATTGGTAAGTTGATTGATTGCACTGTTAGTTACTGTTATCTAATGGTTGTGTACTTCTGTCGCGGCCCGTCGAAAACACACACTAACGTTAGATTGTACTGACACCCCCCCCCCAAACAACAGCGATCGAGGCTTACAAATAGTTTACGATTGGTTAGTTGATTGATTGCACTGTTAGTTACTGTTATCTAATGGTTGTGTACTTCTGTCGCGGCCCGTCGAAAACACACACTAACGTTAGATTGTACTGACACCCCCCCCCCAAACAACAGCGATCGAGGCTTACAAATAGTTTACGATTGGTTAGTTGATTGATTGCACTGTTAGTTACTGTTATCTAATGGTTGTGTACTTCTGTCGCGGCCCGTCGAAAACACACACTAACGTTAGATTGTACTGACACCCCCCCCCAAACAACAGCGATCGAGGCTTACAAATAGTTTACGATTGGTTAGTTGATTCCACCGTTAGTCTAACGGTTGCCCTCAGCTCGAATACGCATCGAATCAGTGTTATAAGACATTGATATCAGGAGCTATCTGTAGCCGGATATATAACGTTAATACAACGCCTCAGTGAATTATTTAGTTCAATGGAACATTTCGTTTTGAACGGTGAACTAACTTGCGTTAACGTGAGCTAACAGGTAGCACACACGTCTCTAGTACTAGACTTTGTGGAGCGTTTGTTGATGTCAGGAGCTATCGGTAGCTGGCCGACTAGATACCGTTTGGTTAGACAATGCCCCATCATGTATTAAACTAAAAGTGAATAGTTGACTGGGTCATTTTGTAATGGTAGCTAAGCTAACGCTAGCTCAGGGAGACGCCGCCGTCCTCCCGACAGCTCCCGTGTCCCGTCCCACTAGACTACTAGACCCGTGTTTACATGCGTGCGGTAGGGGCTGGCACGCCCACTGCGCGAAGCCTCCTAAATAACTTTTTCCAGTTCGCACATATCTATTATCTATGACTAATTCTATCTATTTTTAGGGGCAAATGCAAGTGAAATAGTCGCGCTGTGGTTACATGACGTCATTGCTATTTTAGAGCTGCACTACCGGTTACACGGTATAGTCAAAATCCATACCGTAGAGCAAATTCATACCGGTTATACCGTATACCGTCCACCCCTACCGTGACGCATAGCTTGCTAGCCGGCATGAATGCCCGATTTAAAATGGTTCTCTCCTCTTTGTATACCTTTGTCCTCACAAGTATTCTGCCAAGGAACTTATGGATACGACAATAGTAGTAGTAATAAGGTGTTTGAGCTTGTAACGTTAGTTAGCTCATAGCTATCGTGACTGATGCACCGAGTGGTGCTAAAGGGGCTACTATCGTATCAACATGCCGGGACGCGTGAACACTTTGGGCAACGCACATGTACTTCCGCATTGCCGCTTTGCGCTCTGATTGGCCGAGCGCGCACATGCGCATGAGTCGCGCCAAGCTCCTCTAGGCAGGAATCGAAACTCCGTTAAGCTCCAGAGAGAGAGGCTGAAAACCCACAGTTCTTGCCCGACTGATGGGAGCCGAATCCCGGATCCGAGCTTTCTGATGAATACCCCCAAAACATGGAGGTCCCAAACGCAATTTATACGCATGGAAGTATTGATTATGCCGTAACGAATCATTAACAAATATACCGTTAACTGGAATATGTTGTGTGTGCCTTTACACATATGTTGGATTATGTAATTGGTTTGTCATGACAAACCAATAATAATCGCATCGCCGGCTTCGCGGCTGCTCCAGCGGACACCAGAGCTCAGCGAAGCCGGCGATGCGATTATTATTGGTTTGTCATGACAAACCAATTACATAATCCAACATATGTGTAAAGGCACACACAACATATTCCAGTTAACGGTATATTTTTTTAATGATTCGTTACGGCGTAATCAATACTTCCATGCGTATAACGCTGATGCGATTATTATTGGTTTGTCATGACTATTTTTGTTTTAAATTGCATATCATCATTCATTTATTTATTGTCACACAGAGCAGAAGAATTTTGCCAAAACAAACCAATAGTATCCAGCTGCAGAACGGCAGACCAGCCACACTCTCAGACTAGGGGTGGGAATCACCAGTTTCATCACGATACGATACGATATCGATTCTTTGGACAACGATACGATATTTGCCGATATCACAAAGTCTGCCACGATACGATACGATTCAATTCAGGTGCCTGCGATCGATATGAGGTGATATTATGTGCCCATTTAACACAATCAGTCACATTTAGATCAACTAAAAAAAGGCTACGGAAATATCAATTGATGTATTTATTTTTGAGCTCTTCCAGACATTTAAATGAAAAACAATCTATTGTTTTTAATACAAATAGACCTCCTGTTCACTTTTGTTTTTATATATTGAGCTTTAACACACACACAGACACACACAGACACACACACACACACACACACACACACACACACACACACACACACACACACACACACACACACACACACACACACACACACACACACACAGTCCCCCACAGCCCCCACCCCTCCTCCTTCCAAGTCCCCTCTCTCCTCTCCTGTTCTCTCTCACGGTTAGCTGCTTAGCTTTTAAGCAGCCAACGCAACGTTCATTTAGATATTTAACGCGACGTTGGCATAAAGGAATGGCGACGATGCAACGCCTGTATATGCATTTGACCCGTTGCGGGGAAAAAACTGCACAGACTTATATCGGCTCGCAAAATAGACGCTCTGAGTGCTTTACAGCAGACACAAACACTGCTGTAATGTCTACACGGAGTTTCACAATACTGGGCGCCGGCGGATATGACTCGCAGGGATTTTCAAAATAAGAGTATCGCAATATGAATCGATCTTTTTACGTTGCGTCGATCCTATTTGATTATTGATAATAGATCGATATATCGATCTGGATCGATGTATTGTCCCACCCCTGTCTCAGACCCAAACACATTTCCTTTGATTTAATTATACATCAAATGATTTATGTCAAGGATTGCAATGCCTCGCTTGAATGAAGTTAACTTTTCACCTGAATAACGTCAACATTCAGGGTGAATGTAATGTGAGAAATTGGGATAAAAAAAAGAGAAAAAAAAGAATTGGGTCTGAGAGTGTGCCTTGTCTGCCGTTCTGCAGCTGGATACTATTGGTTTGTTTTGGCAGAATTCTTCTGCTCTGTGTGACAATAAATAAATGAATGATGATATGCAATTTAAAACCAAAACTAAGGCCTCAGTATGAGTTTAAGACGTGAACATGGTCATGTTTGTTGAATAAAAAAAAAGAAGTAAATACATTTTTTTTATTTATTTATTTTTTGTCGATCCCGATCTTCGGAAAATCACGTGATCGGCCCCGATCACGTGATCGGATCCGGACTTCCCTACTAACAACTAGTGTTACTATCTAACACGACTAAGCACTTGTCTAAAAGTGCTGTACTCTAAACGTACTGCAACTACGATTACCTTCAACTACAAATAAAAACAAATATTACAAATAAAACAAATATATTACCACTACTACTAATGAAATACTAGGAAATACTATCAATGCTCAACGGTCAAAATCAAATCAAAATGCTAATCTCTCCTATCTCTCTCTCTCTCTCTCTCTCTCTCTCTCTCTCTCTCTCTCTCTCTCTCTCTCTCTCTCTCTCTCTCAATAATAACTGTATTCACTTGTAAAATCGGAAGACGCTCTGAGGTCTCGCTGCGTGTGCCCCGTTTAAATACCAAGTGGGCAGGTTGTGACCTTTACTATCGACCAATCATAGTAGATATCTATTATCTTTAGCATACTGCAGGTAAGGGTGATCACATTATACATGTGTTACAAACATAGGGAGAGACTGCCACCTAGCGGATTCGAGCGAAAGTGCATCTCTAGAGGTTCATAATTGTGGCAGCAAGAGGGTCATTGGTCTCTAGTTCCCGAAAATCTAATAATAAAAAAAATATATATAAAACGACATTTCACGTCGTCGGCACTCAATGGGGGGTCTGATAAGACGACAATTGTCGTTGTCGGCATTCAAAGTGTTAATGACTAAGGAACATGTTGGGTCCCGAGGCTAGACCAGTTGAGAACCACTGATCTAGACAATGGCATTGCCTCCGATTTATTCCAATTAATCTTGTAACCTGATATACGTGAAAAGGAGTCAATCACAGATAGAATCTCTGGTACCGCAGCCTCTGGATTGCTAGATAGCAATAGCATATCATCAGCATATAATAGCATCTTGTGTTCTTCTTGACCTGCAACGATGCCTTTTATGTTCACGTTTCCCCTGATGGCCGAAGCTAAAGGCTCTAAGGCCAGTGCGAATATAAGAGGGGAAAGGGGACAACCCTGTCTGGTCCTGCATAGAAGCTTGAAAGGGGCGGATATGTTCCCATTGGTAAGGACTGATGCCCTTGGGCATTCATACAGTAGCTTTACCCATGTAATATACAAGCTACCAATCCCATACCGCTCAAGAGTCGCAAATAAATACTCATTTAATTCTATCAAATGCTTTCTCTGCGTCGAGAGAGAAAGCTACTACCGGTTCTGTGCTGTTCCTCATTTGCCAAGCCAAATGTAAAAGCCTACGTAAATTATCTGCAGAAGTCCATCCCTTGATGAATCCTACTTGATCTGGGTGGACTAATATAGGAAGGCATCCTTCTAATCTTGTCGCTAATATCTTAGTTAGGACCCGTGCATCCACATTAATTAAGGACACAGGCCTATAGCTTCCACAGAGCTGTGGGTCTTTGCCCTTCTTATGAATCAATGTAATAATTGCATCCTTCATACTTCCCGGTAGGTTTCCCCTCCTGAACGCATCTTCAAAGACAGTGAGGAGCTTTGGGGCTAACAGATCTGAGAATGCTTTATAGAAGTCTGTAGGGAATCCATCCCCTCCCGGAGATTTACCAGCATTCATGCCTCTAATCGCACTCTGAATTTCCTCTAAGGCAGGGGTCTCAAACTCGCGGGCCAATTGCGGCCCGCTGGATGATATTTTGCGGCCCCCTACTTGACATCAAAGTTTAGTGTTAGTGCGGCCCGCACGAAACCTTTTGCCGCGTCGTTGTGCAAGTTGGATGTTTTATTTATTTTATCACTTGTAGGCTACCATAGCACAGGCTCATGACAGCAGCGTTACGTTCGTGACTTGGTTGAAACTAGGGATGGGCGTGAGTAATCGATTACTCGTAGCTATAATTGACATATGATGCTGCTTCCTGCTTCTGCTATGCAAGCTGCTTTTCACTGTCGCTCCGTGTTTTTCTACCTATCGCTACCTTAATGATTTATTATAGCCCTTTCAACTCTAAATACTCTGTATGTTAACTCCCAGTTCCTATGGTACTTCTCCAGAACTGTGAATTTATTTATTTAGATTTATGACCGCAGTACTTCACCGAAAGGACGAGTAGCGAGATCTCTCCGTGGGAGGACCGGCGAGATGAAGAAGTCTCCGTCTTATCAGCTACACACAAAGGACTATGTCGGGCACTGCTGAAGTCGAGGATATTTATGAAAGGCGAGAATACTTCATACTTCATTTTGAGTTTTAACGAGACGGAAGACGACAGTGGTTTTGGTTGTCTGAGTAATAGCACAGCTCCAGGGCAACGGAACTCCCCCGTGTAGGAGAGAGCGACGGAAGCTGCCCCGTTTAGGAGAGAGCGACAGACAGCTCTCCTGTATGATATTTCATAAAGACCCCGGTTGTGAAGTGAGTGACCCACCATCACCACCACCCCCACCACCATCACCACCACCACCACCATCACCACCATCATCATCATCACCACCACCACCAGCTAAGTACCTAGCTTAGCTTCAGTTTAGCCTAACCTGAAAAGACAGGAAATAAGGGAATATGCCGGGACTTGGCTCTCCCACAGAATGTACTAATTGCTTGAAGATGAGTATAAAGATTGTAGAGCTGGAGGCTCGGGTTTCTACCCTGTACCAAATACAGCAGACTGAACAATTCCTTGACTCCATGTTTGAAGCTACTACAAATATAGCCAACAATACCATGATTGAAACCTGGCATATGCTAGTAGCTACAGAACAGCACCACCCAAAAGACGGTCCTTGGCACAACCAAGGAGCTAGACCAAAGCAGTGGATCACCGTCAAGGAAAAAAGAAAAAAACGAACCAGGACCTCACCCCCGGTACCGCCAGGAAATAGTTTCAACCTACTCTCAGAAACATGCATATCAACACCCAAAGCAAAGAGACATAGAAGCGTGGCTAACAACGCTAACGAAGCAAACAGCGGGCGAAACGGAGCTCACGCTAACGACGCTAATAGCAAGAATACCGGAGCTCACGCTAACACTAGCGAAGCAAACAGCTGGCATGCCGGAGCTCACGCTAATGCTAGCGAAGCTAACAGCCGGCACATCGGAGCACACGCTAACGACGAGACGACGAGGAAAACAGAGCCACTAGCGACACGGCTAGCAAACACGACCCAGACCGAGCGAACGGCTAACAGCGAAGAGACTATCATGCGCCGAGAACGTCGCGGTAGCCAACGCCGAAGGTACGGGACTAGCGTTAACATGCCGACTATTGAGAAGGCTAACGAGGCTTCACCAAGGCCACAGGACTGTGGAAAGAACCGGCAGACTAGGCCTAGCCCAAAAACAAACGGCCCCAAAACTGTTGGAAAGAAAAATGCTAACCTCACACAGAAAATAGACTGTATACTGATTGGAGATTCCACAACAAGGTATGTGGAGATGGCAAACACAGAAAATATCTGTCTAGACAATACATCTGTCAAAGAGCTGGCCGAAAAACTTCCAACACTAATCAGAAAATCAAAAATCAAAAATTGTCATTCACTCTGGATCGTTTGACATCCTGCGAAAGAAGACTGGCACAGAGACTTTGAAAGACGATTTCACACGTTTAATGAACACACTAGACAAACATCAGTCTGTGTACACAAACACTGATGTGTCCATCAGTGGACCAATTGCATGCTTTCGCAGAGGACAGGAAGCATTCAGTCGACTCCTAAATTTTTATTCATGGTTAGGGGCTGCATGTCTCGTACACGGCCTGAAATTCATTGACAACTTCAATGTTTTCTGGAATAACCCAGAACGTTTTCAAAGAAATGGCTTCTTCCCAAATCGCTTAGGTTCAAAGCTCCTATCAGCAAACATGCGTCATGCCTTGATGGCCTCCAAGAATATTAAGCTCATACCAGCACGAGAGATAATCATGAAGGACACAATCTCACCACGGATTACAGCAGCACAAGACGTCCCCCCCCCCCCCCCCATATCACACAAGGCCATCTCGTCTGATCAAATGTCCCCGAAAGCACAGTACAGTCAGTACGGTGCAGAATAGCACAATTGCCATGCCATCTCTCAAAACATACAAGTAATCCTAACCAGCCAATGGCATGGTGAAAAATATACACCATCAATGCGTTTACCTGCTATTAACCTCAGGGCCATCACGGTCAAGCCAAAGCAGACCTCCTCTAAAGAAGTCCAACAAATAAAATTAGCTTTCCTAAATGTCAGATCACTGAATAATAAAACTTTCTTAGTAAATGATCTGATTAAAGAAAATAACTTAGATTGCATCTGCCTAGTAGAGACATGGCTAAATAATGACACAGCTACATCAATAATGATAGAAGCTTGTCCACCAGACTATAACTTTTTTTAAATACCCAGAAAAAATAAAAGGGGCGGAGGAGTTGCAGCAATCTTCTCCTCAAAACTCTTGTTTAGAATCACAGAACTAGGCGAGTTCATGTCAATGGAATATCTTGCCATTGAACTAAAAACAGAATCAACTATTATTGTCACAATATACCGCCCGCCTAGACACTCACCAGTATTTATACAGGAGCTCTCTGAACTGATCTCACTATGTGTTACCGGATATGATAAGGTGATCCTAAATGGAGACCTGAACATCCATTTTAATAAGAAAACAGACTCCAAAACTATGGAACTAAAAAATCTACTGGATAGCTTTGACCTAATACAGCATATAACAAATGCAACTCACCGGCTTGGGAATACACTAGACTTAGTTATAACAACAACCGGGCTAAGCATAACAAATATCTCAATAACTGAATTACCTCTCTCCGACCATCACTGTATATTTTTTGATACTCAAATAACCCTTACTAAAACAAAAAAATAAATCATAGTTAAAAAGAGGCTCCTAAACGACAAAGCTGAATCAAAGGTCATTGATCTTATCAGACTACATGAACCACACAATCATGACAGCTCTCTAAATGAAATGGTAGAAAATCTCAATGATGCAATGTCATCTATATTAAATTCTGTCGCCCCATTAAAAACGAAAAAGAAAACTAGAGCCTCGCCCTGGTTAAACTATAATACGGTCAACGAAGAAAAAAGGAAATGTCGTGCAGCGGAGCGAAAATGGAGAAAAACAAAAACCACCATATGCTGTGATATATACAAAGATGCTTTAACTGCTTATAATAAAACCATCCGCTTAGCAAGGAAAGATTACTTCTCTAAAATCATTACAGAAAATGCTGGAAACTCCAGAATCCTCTTTTCCACTATTAATGTACTACTCAACACTGCCCCTACACCTCCTCAGTCATCAACGGTTAAGTGTGAAGAACTTGCACTATTCTTTAACAACAAAATAACCTTGATCAGGGCCAGCATTACTCATGATGGAAATAAAGTTGATTGCGGCAAACCGTGCAATGTAACCATGAGAAGTTTCACATGCATCACATTAGATGTACTCTGCAAAACTGTCTCAGAATGTAACTCCTCCACCTCAGACATTGACCCTATACCTACAGCTTTCTTCAAACGGGTATTTAATAGTGTTTCAAGCCCTGTGCTAGACATCATAAACACTTCCCTTAGGACTGGTATTTTCCCGGATGCCTTTAAAACAGCAGTTGTAAAGCCATTACTAAAAAAACCTAACTTGGATAGTAATGAAATGGCAAATTATCGTCCAATATCCAACCTACCATTCATTAGTAAAGTACTTGAAAAGATAGTTTCAGTTCAAATAAATTCCTTTCTTGAAGAAAACAACATCTTAGAAGAATTTCAGTCAGGATTCAGAAAATATCATAGCACTGAAACTGCCCTCACCAAAATAATCAGTGACCTCAGACTAAACTCTGACGAGAATAAGATCTCCATCCTTATCCTGTTAGATCTCAGTGCAGCATTTGATACAATCGATCACGATATTCTAATCGATCGTCTTGAAAACCATGTCGGTTTCTCAGACCATGTGCTAGGCTGGTTTAAAACATACATCAGAGGGAGGAAATTCTATGTTAAACTAGGAGATCACATGTCTGATATATACGACAACAACTATGGAGTTGCACAAGGGAGTTGCTTAGGTCCTTTACTCTTCTCCCTTTACATGTTACCGCTGGGTGATATCATCAGAGAACATAATGTAGATTTCCATAGCTATGCGGATGATACACAACTGTACATATCTGCTGAACCAAATGATACAGCGATTAGCTCCATTACAGACTGCTTACTGGCAATAAATAAATGGATGAGTAAGAACTTCCTGAAACTAAACGAGAACAAAACTGAAATTCTAATTATCGGCTCCAAAACTAAAAAAGAAACATTAATAAAGAACCTGGGGGGACTAACCCCTTGGATCAAATCTGAGGTCACTAGTCTTGGGGTTGTCATAGATTCAGAACTGAACTTCAATTCTCATATTAGCAAAGTGACGAAAACATCGTTCTTCCATCTCAGAAATATAGCAAAAGTACGACCATTTATTAATCAGAACGATGCTGAGAAGCTAATTCATGCATTCATATCTAGCCGGTTAGACTACTGTAATGCACTTTTCACAGGTCTCCCTAAGAAAACCACAGAGAGGCTTCAGCTAATCCAAAACTCTGCAGCCCGACTGCTAACTAGAACCAAAGGGAGAGAGCATATTAGTCCAGTCATAGCCGCTTTACACTGGCTTCCTGTAACATTTAGAATTGACTTTAAGGTCCTTCTCCTTACATACAAAGCTCTAAATGGACAGGGACCTAGCTACATCGCCAACACTCTAATAAATTACACACCAGCAAGAACACTGCGATCATCAGCTGCTGGACTACTAGAGGCTCCCAGAAGCAGTCAAAAGAGGATCGGTAATGCAGCCTTTATCAACTATGCCCCAAAACTATGGAACAAACTACCCCAAAACATCAGGGAAGCCAACTCGCTAGACATCTTTAAAAGACAGCTTAAAACCTATCTCTTTGCTCAGGCATTTCACTGATAGATATCTGCTACCACCTAGTGGCAAGAGGAAACATCAGGGATATCCTGACACAACTTGTATTTATTCTTACCCTGCCTACTCTTTTACACTGCCTATCAAATTCATGTGTCGGTTATTGCACTTTTTACCTCTTACTGATGACTATTTTTAAACTGAATCATTTTAAACTATTCTTATTATTTGCTATGCTCGCTCATGCCTGTATTTTTTATGTCCGTCGGTTATTGCACTTTTTAATTACTGAATAGAGAGCCTATTAGGATGCTAGATCCTAATGTGAAACACTATGCTTATGGCAGATCAATCAGCATGGATTGTCTGTAAACTTTAATACATGGCAGTTTGGTTTGTTAGAACAGACTGTAATCTTCACTTGCTTATGGCAGATCAATCAGCATGGATTGTCTGTAAACTTTTCACTTGCTTATGGCAGATCAATCAGCATGGATTGTCTGTAAACTTTCACTTGCTTATGGCAGATCAATCAGCATGGATTGTCTGTAAACTTTATGCATTGTTGTCACTTGCCATATCTTGCTATGCTCGCTCATGCCTGTATTTTTTATGTCCGTTCTATTTTATAATTTTTTTTTTTATTTTTTTTTATTTTTTTTTTACTATTTTTAAACTGAATCAATTTAAACTATTTTTACTATTTGTGTTACTGAAAACTGTAAGCGGAGAGCCTATTGGGATGCTAGATCCTAATGTGAAACACTGTGATTCTACCTGTCTATCTTTTTATGCCTGTATTTTTTACTGTTGTGAAGCACTTTGAACGGCAACCTCTGTATGAAAAGTGCTATACAAATAAAGTTATTATTATTATTATAATTAAAAAAAATATATAATAATCTAAATTTAAAAAAATTATGAAAAAATATATATATATATTTTTTTTACATATCTTTTCACATGTATGTGTAAGATTATAACTGTATGTTGGTTTCCTTAAACATATATATGTGAATGAACAAAAATAAGTAAAAAAATAAAAAATACTTTTCGAGTAATACACGATCAATCCAGTATAGCATGCGATCAATCGATCTGGATTTTTCTTTAAAATGCCCATCCCTAGTTGAAACGTGATTCCGGAGTGATACCAAGTGGAAGGAAAATATATCCAGTGCGTATGGCAGGCATCCTCGAAATTCTCCGCTGTCTCCTCTGCAAGCAGTGCTCTGCATGTCCGGCTGCACTGCTCCACACTGTCTGTGTCTGTCTACTCTGCTCTGGTCCAATCACATTCAGCGTCCCGTCAGCGTTTCTCCCCCCCCACCCACAGTCTGCGAATCAGAGCAGAGTAGGGCGGGTCTTCACGGAATGCGTGTTGTCTTTCAACGGGTCCGAGTCAGAGCGAGAGTTGACAGCGCATCTACAGGTAGTCTAATCTGGTACTGTAGCTAGTAGCCTAGTTCCCAGTTTTATCTCTGTGAGATAAATGTAGCTAGTAGCCTAGTTTCGCCAGCAGGCAGTTAGTAGAAAAATATGGCATGTTCAAACATGGCCAGTAAAAGAAAAGTCGACAGTGACAATCGCTGCAATTCAAAGGTGAATGGACTGAAAAATATGCGTGCATCCCCCCAGCACCAAACCAATGTGCCTAATATGCCAAGAAACGGTAGCTCTTGTGAAGAGTGGCAATTTGAAATGCCACTACGAAACAAAACACAGTTATTTTGATGCAGCCTTTCCTCAAAATTCAGTGCTAAGAACGACAAAAATAAATGGAATGAAATCATATCAAGCTGCAAGCAGAATTATTGTTAAAGCTATGTGTTAAAGCAACCAAGTCCTCACTTAGTGGCATGGGTGTTGGCTAAACACAAGAAGCCATTCTCTGATGCATAAATAATAAAATAATGTATGACTGAAGTGATGGAGACCATGTTTGAAGGCAAATAAAAGCAAATCCTCTTCAGATCGCACAGCAACCAGAATAACTGAAATACTGGCTGATGATTTGATTAAACAGCTTTGTGATAGAATAAAAAAAAATGCACAGTGCATTTCCATAGCTGTGGATGAGTCCACTGACACCACTGATAATGCTCAGTTGCTGGTGTTTGTGAGGTTTTAGTGAGTTTGTGAGAAGATTGGATCAGTTGTACTTTTTTTTTGAATACTTTAAACCCTTTTTTTGTGCAATATTTGATACGGCCCAGCCTCACCCAGACTCTACCTCCAGCGGCCCCCAGGTTGAGTTTGAGACCCCTGCTCTAAGGTAATACCCCCCCTCTAGTTGCCCTTTTCTGTATCTGATAACACTCAGGGCTGTACGCTAAGCTTTTTCACTAGGGGCACAGAATCTTTTTTAGGGGCACTGTACATTTCTTTCTTTTTTACCATTATAGTGCAAAAAAAAGATGTTCCTCCTGCCTCATTATTGTGGTCCTTTTATTTAAAGGGGAACTATCTTATAAATTGCCTTTTTCAGTGTTTAGCATTGTTTCCTAGCTATGTGGACTTATATTAATAGGATCTATGTCTCTAATTCTCATATTGGCGCATTCTTCCAATTCTCCTCTCACAATATTCACCCTCACTGAAGTGAGTCATCTGAAAATGTGCATATCTGTGATCTCAGAGATTTCTCAGCTGCATAATAACGTGGCAGTTGATGTGGCAGTTGCCACCAGGCCACACAGTGGTTGGAGCCCAGCCTCAAAACGGCTTAAGATCTTGAGGTAGAAAAATGCTGTTTTTGAGTACTTGATTAGAAATACAAAACAATGCATTAAAAAAAAGAAGAAAAAAAAACTTACAGAGGTGTTCCATAGACTCACAGGAATTGTGTAAAAGTGCCCAAATAGTGAAAGAAATAGTAAAATAGTTCCCCTTTAAGTCATAAAAGAACTCGGGGGAGTCTACATTGGGAGCGTAGATATTTACTAGTGAGCATCTCCTTCCCATTATGTCCAAGTCAAGTGCAATCCACCTGCCATCTGTATCAGCTCTCTGATCATGTATTTTAGTACTGACATTCTTACGTATCAAGATAATAACCCCTCTTTTGCTAGAAGAGAATGTGCTGTAAAAACTCTGTCCTACCCAATCCCTCTGAAACTTTCTTGATTCTGCTGCATCTAAATGTGTCTCTTGTAGGAGAGCTATGTCTGTTTTCTTCTGTTTGAGATACATTAATATTTTCTTTCTCTTAGTGGCAAGATTAGCCCCTTTCACATTCCAGCTAACAATTTTAAGTTTCCCCGCCATAATATCCTCTCAACTCTATATTCCAACCTCTCTGTGCTTGCAAAATTAACCATAGTATTGCTGCCATAACATAACTAAGTAAACAGGGATGTGCTAGACTGTTTAAGAACAAATTTTAATTAAATTAAACGAAAAACAGTGGCCGTTCCTGACAGGTCAGACCAGCCAATGGATCCTGGTCTGTTGTTTTCCCCGTCTTCAGTCCGGTCACAAAACAACTTACCATAATAGGTCCGTGAGACTAGCGTGCCCGGACGCTGATCACGCCCCGCTCCCCCCCCATCTGATAGCCTATTTATAACATAGTAGATATTAGACATTACATTTCACTGTCAAATAACAATGACTAATTTAACAGATAAGGTAGCCTACTGCCCGTGCTCATAAAAAAAAACAGAAGACAACAATTAAAGAATTAAACCTTGTGGCACACCTTTAGTTATTGATAACAATTTTGATTGGGCATAACATGACTTTACACACTGACGTCTCCCTGATAGATAATCTTGGAACCAATCACATGCATTTCTATCCAAACCAATAGTAGCTAACCCTTTTAACACATTGGCGCCCAGCCACGAGTTTATACGGGTTTCGAATCCATGCGTTGTTGACAGAGCCACGCAGGGACCGAAACTAAAGCCCGCCGCCCGCCAGGGGCGGGCTGTTTTTACCTTTGGCGCATGACACTTGAGGGCTGCCCGCCGTGTTGCGTGTAGACGTGTAGTTCATAACTTCATAACGATACTCTTGTGCGAGTACAGATTATAGCCGCTCGTCTTTTTTTTCTCCGCTGCGAGATCGTTAAAAAACTACAAGTCCCACATCGCACTCAAGTCAACGGTCCAATCACAGTAGAGTGACGTAACTGGTTTCATGAGAAAAAAAGCAAATGACCAATCGGAAGCTATCATTTGGCTTGTTTACTTCCATCTGCTCTAGTCTATATCGGACCTCCAAGAGCTAACGTTACTGTTTAAACAATGACCCAGTCAACTATTCACTTTTAGTTTAATACATGACGAGGCATTGTCTAACGGTATCTAGCTGGCTAGCTACTGATAGCTGCTGATATCAACAAATGCTCCAGCAATAGTCTACTCGAGTGCATAATACCTCCGGTCCCTCGTTAGCTAGCTTAGCTAGCTCACGTTGATCCATCTGTCCCAGTAAACTAAATTGTCTTAACGTTATCTACCGGGCTAGCAGTAGCTACAGATAGCTCCTGATATCAATGTCTTATAACATTGATTGAATGCGTATTCTAGCTGAGGGCATGTTGAATGTGATTTGACAAAAGAACGGTAACGTTATAAATAGGTCCAGCTGCATCGCCGGAGAATCCTTGCATGCTGAATGTAGGGTCTAGCTGAATATAGGGTCTAGCTGCAGGGCCGGAGAATCCTTGCTGGAGCTGGAGGCTACTCAAGTATACACACAGACAGTGGAGCTGTTTGCAGATAGCAAGCATTTTGACTTATTGCGTGGTGGCGATGTCTCGCAGATAATACAACTACAAGTATGATTATATAATATATATTTTATTTAAAAAGAATTTTTTTATATAAAATATATATATATATATTTTTAATCAAAAAAAATTTGGCAGGTAAGAAATATGCTTGGCGGGTAGACTCTTCCCATCTACCCGCCACTGGCCGGTGAGTCAAAAAGTTAATTTCGCTCCCTGGAGGCACGTATATAGCCGTGGCAAGTTGTTATTGCTTTTATTCCATTTTAATAACCGGGTCAAGGTCGCGGAGCGGCACTGCATATATTCCCTCGTCTGTGAAATCGAGAATGTGCAATACCGACCAGATCCTCTTAGGGGCGCCATCGATGCCCTTTTTAGTACCCGGATTCTGAACCAGCATCATGTACCGTGGATTACGTTTCGAATCGCAGATTTCACCATGGAATAAGGGGATTTATCATCAGCCAATGGACATTATCGATCCACCAGATGCCGATCGATAACGGGGAAATGCTCGGGGGTATCCCACCGGCTCACGGTAAGACCTTTTTCACCTAAATTACAGCCGGATCAGAGCTTGCTATGAGACGCAACCAGCCGATCAGCGAATGTGGCTAGTTACACGGACACTGTTATTGGTAATCAATCATAATAAACGACGTCCCCCGCCCCCCCCCCCCCCCCCTTTCATGCATACATGCTTTGGGACAGCCCCGATCATATGCAGTTTGAGTTATTTCTTTAGCATATGTAAAACGGAAATGCTGTTGAATATAACGTTAGCAGCTATTAGCCCTATAACTAGCCTTCCAGAAAATATACGAGACAAAACCCGCTATAATGCTCATATTCACGGCGCTATAAAATGACAACCTATTGATGCATTTTTTCTTCTTCTTTAAGCCATTTTGAACTCAATTGACAATGAGAATGGACAGATAGCAATACTATAAAGTATAGATATAGCTGTACAAGGTGTATTTAGCCTAAATATGTTGCCAGAACATAAAAAAAAAAATTGGAATAATTATTGATTAAAAAAATAATGTACTTGCCAATGCACTGTCACCTACCCACGATCCCACTTTGGGTTGCGACCCGTTACCGTAATTTGAGAACTGCTGCTATTCTATCCAAAGTGCGCTCAAGGCTTAAGTGCACATTGTAAGAAAAAGTGGGGACTTTCTCTAAAAGGATGAAACAGTGCTGATGCGTCTTCTATACTGCCTTATGTAATACAGATTCAAAAACTTGGCAAATATCTCCTCAAGCGGAATCAGATCCATTCTGGGGGGAAAGCTGGGAACATTTCCCTTCTCAACCATGCACTGCTCTGATGTTATTGGAGGATGATGCTTTATGACAACGTGGTAATGGATCAGACCACCTGTAGTCGATACCGATCCATCAAACGTTTATTGGCCTGATAGCGATAATGGGTATATAGGCTCTGTGCATCCCTGGTAGGGATGTAGTGTGAAATGGTGACCGGTACCCTTGTCAAAAGCAATGGTTACAACGCATTACATTTAACTTATTGTATTCCTTTCTTTCTAGACTCCCTTGCCATACAGCCATTTATCTGTGATACCCCTGACCAGCACGAGAGCAGCCCCAATGAGGGCCAGGAGGAGCCAGAGCCCCTACAGATGAAAGAGGAACAGGAGGAACTCTGGACCAGTCAGGAGGGAGAGCAGCTTCAATGTCTGGAGGAGGCTGATGTCATAAAGTTGACTTGTGTCTCTGTAAAGAGTGAACATGATGAAGATAAACCTCAGTCCTCATGGTTTAACCAAACCCAGGACCCAGAGTCCCTACCGATTAAAGAGGAACAGGAGGAACTATTTCAAGATCTAGAGGGGGCTGATGGTTCCAAGATGACCTTACACCCTGTGAAATATGAAAATGATGATGGGAATACTCTGTCCTCACAGCTCAGCCAAACCCAGGACCCAGAGCTCCTACAGATTAAAAGTGAACTACACCAAGGGCTGGAAGAAGCTGATCACTCTGAGATCACAGAACACCCAGTTAAATGTGAAGATGGTCAAGATAACACTCAGCCCTTCCAGCCTCTTCAAACCAAGAGGGAGAAAAACAGAGAAGCTTACTCTTTACGCAGCACCTCAAATAAACGTATGAAAACGGAACCTGATAGAGAGGACTGTAGAGTATCAGAACCAGCCAGTAACTTAAATCCATCTGGTGGATTGGAACCAACTATAAATAATCAGCTTCTCTCTTCACACTGTTCTGGAACTGAGACTGATGACAGTGATGATTGGAAGGAGAGTGAAGGACCTCAGTCAAGTTTATTGACTCTGAAACCAAAGAAGATACAGAAAAGAAAAGGTTTATCGAACATCAGGCCTGGGTTCAGCAAGAAGAGAGATCTGAAGAGATGCAAAAATAATGATACTGGAGAGAACCCATTTAGTTGTTCAGTTTGTGGGAGAGGGTTCAGATTGAAGGGAAATCTGAAGAAACACATGCAAATTCATACAGGAGAGAAACCATTCATTTGTTCAGTTTGTGGGAAAGGGTTCAGTAGGAAGGATTGCCTGAACACACACATGATAACTCATACTGGAGAGAAACCATTCATTTGTTCAGTTTGTGGGAATGGGTTTAGTCAGAAGGGAAGTCTGAAGGCACACATGATAACTCATACTGGAGAGAAACCATTCATTTGTTTAGTTTGTGGGAAAGGGTTCAGTATGAAGTATTATCTGAAGAAACACACTACAACTCATACTGGAGAAAAGCCATTTAGTTGTTCAGTTTGTGGGAAAGGGTTCAGTAGGAAGGAAGATCTAAAGACGCACACGAGAACTCATACTGGAGAGAAACCATTCATTTGTTCAGTTTGTGGGAAAGGGTTCATTAGGAAGGTACATCTGAAGCTACACATGAGAACTCATACAGGAGAGAAACCATTCATTTGTTCAATTTGTGGGAAAGGGTTCAGTTGTACAAGAAATCTGAAGAGACACACTACAACTCATACTGGAGAAAAGCCATTTAGTTGTTCAGTTTGTTGGAAAGGGTTCAGTAGGAAGGAAGATCTAAAGACACACACAATAACTCATACTGTGGATGTCGTGACAATTATGTAAATCCATTTTACACAATTATGTAAATCACAGTTAAAAACCCATACGGTGAGAATAATTACACAGCAATAATATAAAAACAGAGTCTTACCTTAAAGTGAATTTGAAGAA
Source organism: Notolepis coatsorum (assembly GCF_963971535.1). Lineage (NCBI taxonomy): Eukaryota > Metazoa > Chordata > Actinopteri > Aulopiformes > Paralepididae > Notolepis > Notolepis coatsorum. Next base: position 166,588,192 of record NC_140171.1, on the reverse strand, counting down.
GTTTATTATTAAAGATACCGACAATTTCACACGGTAACTGAGTCTCTGGGTCTCTGCTAATCAGAGATATTGCATCATTACCTCTGCCCAATGCAGCTACGTCCAACAGAGATAACTATCTGTTTCTAAACTGACTACTTCCAGTGTTTCATAAAGTTCTGGAGGAGAGACTGACTAAACACACCAAACATCAGCTTTTATAACAAACAGAAAAGGAGGGACATCCTTATCATAAAAGTGATCTTTAACCAATCAATGACCCTCTGGGTCATATCCTGTGGCCTATTGGACATCTGATTCATGATGTAAATGATCATTAAACCAATCAGCTTGAAGGCTCTGCTCTTTATCCCAAAAGCAAATCTCTTATCAGTTTGACACAGAATTCAACATGTCGTCAAAAACATGATGACACATTATTCACAAATTACATGATACTTCAGAATTCAATTTTGCATCAACAACATGATGACATACTATCCCAAATTACATTATACCTTGTTGATATTCAAAAACAGGCATGTCTGCAAGTGACCTTTAATATGAACTTTTATGTCCTAGTGGAGGGATATGGTATTACAATCTATTAATATAATAGTGTTTATAATAGTGTTAATTATGCATATTTCCTCCACATGGACAAACCATTTAGTTGTTCAGTTTGTGGGAAAGGGTTCTTTCAGAAAGGAAGTCTGAGGAGACACATGAAAACCCTATGCTCTACTAAGCAGTATACTCAATAGGAACTCTCATGTGCTGTGGTTTATGTCTCTTACGAGGTAGATATCACCAGAGCCTTTTTGCTAGTGTGTGGAGCATCAAAACAAGAGAATCTGGAAGTTGCTTTTGTGTATTAAGCAATGCAAAAAAAGGAAGAATAAGGCAAATGAGTTTTGCTTTCATCCTCTAAATCACAGGAAGGAGAATGGAGAGGTTTGCTCTTTACATTCTGCAAATGCTGCGTTTAGGCGGAGAGGTCCACCATCTAGTACATTATGTAAACAAACTGTTCACAGCATCAGAGCTCATGTATAACTTGTATTTTCTGCTGTTATTGTATGTATTCTGCTTTTAAAGCTGCAGAAGGAAGAAAGCAGATATGCTGTATGGAAGCTAAATGGGTAACTGTGTTTCATATCTACCACCTTGTTATTGAGCAGAGAGTTTCAATGGCTCTGTGATGCACAAAGGATCATTGAAATTAGCATTGCATTCATTTATTTGCATTTATTTAAAATTTGTTGGACCTTATGGTGTTCTTGTTTTGTTCTTGACTTATTGTTATGTTTCTTCTTGACTTGTTTAAAGAAGACGTGTCCGACCCATGGGGACATTAACGTGTGTTGTCGGGCCTTATTATACATTTGATTTGATTTGATTTGAAAACCCCTGTGTCATCTTAGACACATACTGTATAATTCTAGATCCTTGTTCATTAATATCTACATAATGATATCTACCTGATGTCTCAGTAATAGCATCTTGCCAATAGTGAACAATTGATATTATTTCTGTCTTGTGACTTATTTCCCGTTATATTCGGTCATATAAAATACTAAGTTTCTTTTTTTGGATGTAATCAATAAATTATCTTTGATTATATGCTTTTCTTGACTCTTTCATCATGAGTGTTATCATTTGAAATGTTGTGTAGCCATTAGGGCTGCCCCCTCAGTTCATTATTTGGTTGGTTTTGTCTTAATCCAATGATTACGTGTGGAAACCTCAGTTCTATATCATACTAGCTTCCGCTCAGCGTCATCTGCACTAACCTCACTTTGTGCATTTGCACTGAATACAAATTCACAATGTACCTTTACATACCAACATTCGTCTGGCCACACCCCCATCCGCTACCTTCATAAGCAGGTGTGTGGCCACACACTCGCCTCCTTCTTCACTTTCACCACAAGGAAGTGCCTGTTATATACATCACTTGATGAGGTTGTTTAAGCTGAAGAAAGTTGAGTTACATTTTTTCTTGCTTTTTTCTTTCTCTCATAACTTTCAAAAGAAAAAAGCTAAGTCATAATGTTTACCTCGGAGGGTCGCGCTAGCAACGTTACCCTTCACCAGCGGTTCTCCATTGCCTCCTCTGTCGTGCGTCTTGGAGCGGGGTTGAGGCCACTTTCGTGGTCGGCAGCCGCGCCCGGTAGGCGTCCGATAGGTAGTTTGCCTCTCCAAGGAGCTGGTGCACCGGCGCCGTCTCCTGTGCGATGGCCTGGTTCCGGCTCTGGTTCCTTTGCCGCCGGAGAGTCGTCCGCTGTTGGGCGGCCGGCTCCTCTGGTGGCGGAAGATTTGAGACGCAAACTTTTTGCGTCGGCTCGCTCCCGTCGTAAGATGGTGGCTTGTAGACGCGAACGGCCTAGATTTGGTGAGCTGCTGGAGCCGGTTGAGGATGCGTCTGATTCTCCATGGCCGATGGAAATAGAGGACTACATGGTAGAAGCAGACGGGTTCTTATTTGACGCCCTGGTGGAGACATGTCCGCCGCCTGTCCAGGTAACACTGGAGGGGGGTGATGGGTCTCCTTGGGGTCCCTCGTACGCGGATGTTGGGTTAGAACCTCCGACTCGGTGGCAGGATGCCCTGCTATCAGCCACATCAGAATGTGGCTCTGTAACCAGTAGTCTGCTGCATGTGAGGGACGCGAGCTCGGTGGGGGAAAGTATGCAGGGGGAATTGCGTGCTTTGTTCCCCGAGCTCATGGCGGCGGCGGCAGTCGCAAACGGCGTGCCGCTGCCGCAGCCACTGCCTGTTCCTGTCCCTGATGATCTCATAGGTCATCTATGGCAACGCCGTCCTGTGAGAGAGATGGGTGTTGTCTGTCCATTTTTCCCCTCGATGGAGGCCTACGTCCGTCAGGGACAGGTGGTCTCCCACATCATGGGCCTCACCCCCGACTACGTGCGAGTCACGAGGGTGGTGAGTTTGGTAGACGGTATGAAGGAGGGGGTGCCTCGGCTTGATAGGCCGATGGCAGCTCTCCTTTGTCCTGAGGTGGTGTGAGAGCCGTTACGGAAGCCGGTTCCCCAAGGGAAATCGGCGAGGCGGTTGGCTTACTGGAGTGACCAGTCATTTATCTCTGCGACTCAATCTCTGGCTGCCACTTCTAACATCGCGCAGCTGGCGAGATTCATGTCCGGGATACTGACGGGCGGTACGGAGCTGACCGATTTGCAACATGATCAGCTCGCCCAGTCGGCAGGAGCCATCCTGCATCTGATCCAGCTGCCGGCCATCGCCGCTGGGAAAGTACGCGCCCTGGCCACTCTAGCCCAGCGCCACCTTTGGCTGGAGCAGGCGCGTGTGCCGGAAAGGAAGAGGACTCCACTTCTGACGGCACCCCTCTCCGATGCTGGGCTCTTCGGGTCGGCGTTGCAGCTGATGACCTCAACCTGCAGGGAAATGCAGGAGGAGCGTTCCGTGCTCCAGCCTCATTTCCCCCCGCCCGATGTCGCCGGTGGAGTCAGACGGAAGGCTCGTCGTCGGGGTTCCGCCGCCGTAGCCGCCGCTGCTACCACCGCCACTGCTGGACCTTCAGCAAAGAAGGCCAAGAGGAGAGAGGGCGCCTCCGCCACTGCAGCCGGCGCCTCCACGCTCGGAGGTGACGGTAGGGATCGTCGTGACCAGCCTCCTATCCTTTACCGTCTCTCCGGGGCTCCCCGGGGTGGCAAGTCCCGAGCGGCTCGTGGCAGGCGTCGCTAAAGTGACTTTTTTCCCTCTGTGGTCCCCCCTGTTCCCTTCCCGGCCCATCGTATGATTTTGTTAAAGAAATAAAAGGTCCCTCCTGGGAGGGACTATTTTTTGTTACAAACTGTGTGTTTATTCACTACATATGATGGGGATACGATGTGTGAACCTTTCGCTAGTGTGGGTTTGATAGAAGGGCTAGACTTTAAGTCTTGTTGGTCGCTACATTTCATGTTAGAGCTTAAGCAAGGCCTGCAGCTTACACTCGGTTGAAAAAGGTTTTTTCTGCCTCGACCTGAAGGTTAGGTTCTTCACATAAAGGTAGAGGTTAGTTGTGTGCTCTGTTGCTTAAACAGTGATATTGAGTTGCAACACTGTTGTGTTGATCTGCAGTAATGCTCATGTGTGTAAAGGTACCGCGGTTCAGGCCGCTTTCTCTCTCTATCAGATTTTCTGTGTCTTGCAACATAAACACGGGTGTCGGGTTCACACATATATAACTTTGGCCTTGTTATAAACTAGGCCTGCAACTAATGACTAATTTGGTAGTCGACTAATCTGCCGATTATCTTTTCGATTAGTCGACTAATCGAAACCAATGTAAACAACAACAACAACAAAAATCCTTTTTTATTTTTATTTTTTATTTTTTTTTAATTACCTATCTTTGTGAAAGTGGCTTCTCAGCTCTGGTCCAGCTGAAGACAGAGCAGAGGAACAGATTGGACATTGAGCATGACCTCAGAGTTGCTTGTCTACCATCACCCCAGACTTTGAGACTCTTGTCAGGACCAAACAACAACATCATAACATGATGATCCCATAGCAAATTAAAATAATGACTCATGAAACATTTGAATTTGGATCTTTAAGCCACTTTAAATGAAAATGTATTTGAAGAACAATACAGCAATCACTCATAACAAGATAAATAAATTAAATAATACAAATTAAAGTGGAAGTGTACTTTAAATAACTTTTGTTTGCTGTGTGTGAGAGGAGTCCGTGTGTGTGTGTGTCTTACTCTGATCGCTGTGTGAGTGAGAGGAGTGTGTGTACTGGGTAATTTGTGTGTGTGTCTTACTCTGATCGCTGTGTGAGTGAGAGGTGTGTACTGTGTAATTTGTGTATGTGTGTGTGTCTTACTCTGATCGCTGTGTGTGAGTGAGAGGAGTGTGAATGTGTGTGTGTCTTACTCTGATCGCTGTGTGTGAGAGAGAGGAGTGTGAATGTGTGTGTGTCTTACTCTGATCGCTGTGTGTGAGTGAGAGGAGTGTGTATGTGTGTGTCTTACTCTGATCGCTGTGTGTGAGTGAGAGGAGTGCATGTGTAATGTATTGTGTGTCTAGTCTGATCATCATCTCCTGCAGGGGAACAATGTTTTCAATGTCCAAAATTTGCTATGGGATCATCATGTTATGATGTTGTCTGGAACCCTGAGAAGCCACTCTCATAAAGATAGGTAGTGCACAAAAATGCGCTAGCGCGCATTGAATTAACTTTGCGCTGTTAATTAGCATACTGGCTACTTAAGGTATCATATGGCTATTGTTGTTGTTCGTATTCAAGGATTGGGCTTGCGAGGGGGTACCGGATAAACCCCTCCTTCCCTCTTCTGATTTGTCTGTTTTTTTTTTTACTCTCTTTTCATTCGGTCCGGCCAAGCTGTTAGGCAGCTTGGCACGGGGGGGGGAAGGGTTTCCCTGACTCCGCACCTATCACGGGCGGTTGAGTCATGGGTTTCCCCCCATCATAGAATACGTCACTGGGCACGTTTCTATTGGACGACGGCTTCCGTGAGTTTTTTCAGACCCGTATGTAGGGTCTGTCATTGTCAAGTTGTCGGGGCAGAGCGTAGGAACTTAGTGTAACTTGAGTCTGTTGGTCACATGGCTCAATGTTACCGTGACTTTTCAATTCATGGCTCACGTGGGAAGTCTCTCTGAGGATTCCCGTCTCCTCTCTGTGGTGAGGGTGGCGGGATGTAAAAATTAAAAAATGTTTACCCTCAACCGCGTCACGTGGGATTCATGTCAGTCTGTGTTTCTTTCTTTTTTAATAAAAAAAAGGAAAGAATATGAAGCACGACAACTCCTTGTCGTTCTCCCAGGCGACTTGAAGGACCAATGTCTGGTGTCTGGTTAGACTATCCTTTGATGTGTTTGGGTCTCGACCCGTACATAGTGCTGGCTCTGGGTGTTTCTGATAAGAATCACGCATAGGGCTGGTACGCCTTGGTTGCTCATTATTAAAACGGCATTTTTATAGGGCAACTGGGATGGAGGTTTTCTCTTCCGAGCGCCTGTTACTAGGTCTCGACGAATTCTCGTTCATATCTGGGGGATGTTAACGGAATAAATCAAAACATAGGTAGAGGGGTCTCACGCCCTTGGGGTGGGCCACTGAGCGCGGTACGAATGGGACCGTCTGGGTGGCGCCCTCTTTTCATGTTTTAGATCGACACACGTACCTACCCCCTCTCTTGGAGTGGGGATGTCGGCGTGATTAGGGCACGGGACTGGTTCTGGTCACGCTGGTCCAGGTATGTTAACCCGTTGTCCGCCGGGGACGCAGATCTGCTGTTCTGGTACCCTGAGGGACTTGTGCTTTTTTCGGGGGGGAAAATGCCGGGTCGGCCCGGGTGTCACAGGGTTGGGCGTTATGGAGACCCTTTGTTGGGTACAGGTTGTACCCTGCGTTATCATAAAGGGGCTGGTTTTCCATTATTTTCGCTCCTCTCTTACGCATGGCGAAGAGGGGGCTGTTGGGGTGGTCTTATGGACCTCCTCTGGCATCCCTGTGTGCTTCCCGAGCCGCCGGGCCCGGTCCGAAGTTGTGTTTCGTCGACCCGTAGGCCTGGAATAACCCCTTTTTGAAAACTAAAACACTTGTACTGCGGTATAGCCAGTGTGTACCCGCAGGTGTGTTTTGGAGTTTTTTCTTGAGGGGTTATAGGAACAACCGCCGCATGTGGTACCAAGAGGGTGGTTGATTCCCTGGTGTGTTGGAGCAGAGTCAACTCCCGGGTTACCCGGTTGAGTGTGCCCCTGCGCGTTCATGACGTCTGCCAATCGTGTCAGCCTTCTCTGCCTCGGCCCCTCTGGGTCGGGGTTTTTTGGTGGAGACTTTGTCATGGTGCGCAACAATGCCAGCATACGCCCCTTCCGCCGCGGGTGCTGTTTCAGTTGACCCCTTTTGGTGCCTGTCTCGTCCGCAGTGCTCCAGGCTCGGGTCAAACGCCTGCTGCCTGGTTTGAGGGATCGACCCCCTCTGGGGTCGTCTCCCCGGTGCGCTGCCTGCTTCCACTGTAGTGTAGCCTTTTGAGTGCTTCGAGTTACGGCCATGCTGACTGCCTGAGTTTGCCAGGGTCAGTGTGCCAGGCGGCGTGCTAGTGGGGGGAAGGGCCCGCTCTTGGAGGGGCCCTGTCCGAATACGCTGGCGATGTGGGGGGCGGTGTCACTAAGTGACCGCCTGGTGAGGTCTTGATGCTGTGGCGTCGTTGACCTCTCCGGGCCCCCTTTTTCCGGGGGATTCAGTCCCTTCAGTGGGTCTGGGTCTGGGTCTGGGTCTGCTACGGCCTTGCCACGGGGTTGAGTTGCTCTCGACCCCGTGTTTTTGGGGGCGGTAACGAGGTTTGTTCCTTCCGTTCGTTCCCTGGTGGCATGCGGGTTGTGCGTGTGGGTAGTCGTGGGGTCAAGCCACGGTCTGCTCACCCTGTGCGTTGAGTTGCTCGAGTTTCTCTTCGCACGGTCGGATCTGTCTCCCTCCCGTCCTCTAATAGGGGGGGTATCCTCCATTAGGGAGGGTCGCGGGGGCTCGGCCCTCCCCGGTTCTGATGGTTGTGGGGGGCCTCAGTGGGGTACATTTGTCGAGCTTCAAGCTCCCCCTCAGCTCCCGTAGTGCAGATGACGCTGAGCGGAAGCTAGTATGATATAGAACGTAAGGTTATGAATATAACCAAGTTCTATGAATACTAGTGACGCTCAGCGTCTGGACGCCACTGCAGCCTTTGATCTCGCCTTGTGGTGAAAGATTGGGAAGGAGGCGAGTATGTGGCCACACACCTGCTTATGAAGGTAGCGGATGGGGGTGTGGCCAGACGAATGTTGGTATGTAAAGGTACATTGTGAATTTTTATTCAGTGCAAATGCACAAAGTGAGATTAGTGCAGATGCCGCTGAGCGTCACTAGTATTCATAGAACTTGGTTATATTCATAACCTTACGATTTTAGTGGATGTGACTTATTTTCTAAGGTTTATTGCTGATTTTATTAATCACTGGTGGAAGAAGTACAGTACACCGCCCATAATAATCTGGTGGGTGTACTTTGGTAGAAAATAGTTCCTAAATTAAACTCTTCACAAAAAAATAAATGTGAAGTTTATCAATGTTACTTTAAACATTTTTTATTTTGCTTTGAGCCACAAACGAAGCCATTCAAGCCATCCAAATTTAGGCAAATCACACCAAAACTATCATGGATAGTTGGATAAATAGAACTCCACGTATTAACAAACTGGCCCTTTGACAAATGGACTACGCACTACATGTTTTTCTGGTGGGGCGTCGTGCACTAGTAGGCTTTGCTCATCCGTTCAATGTAGCAGAAGGCTAATTTCAGACCGACTCCAGCCAAGTCTAGCGACACGGCTGCCTTCAATTAATTTCTAATGTAGAGGAGCGTATGCAGGACCTCATGTGTACCTCGTGGCTGCAGACGCTCCTCTACGTCGTGTACCTCGTGGCTACAGACGCTCCTCTACATCGTGTACCTCGTGGCTGCATACGCTCCTCTACATCGTGTACCTCGTGGCTGCATACGCTCCTCTACATCGTGTACCTCGTGGCTGCAGACGCTCCTCTACATCGTGTACCTCGTGGCTGCAGACGCTCCTCTACATCGTGTACCTCGTGGCTGCAGACGCTCCTCTACATCGTGTACCTCGTGGCTCCAGACGCTCCTCTACATCGTGTACCTCATGGCTGCAGACGCTCCTCTACATCGTGCACCTCATGGCTGCAGACGCTCCTCTACATCGTGTACCTCGTGGCTGCAGACGCTCTACATTGTGTACCTCGTGGCTGCAGACGCTTTACATTGTGTACCTCGTGGCTGCAGACGCTCTACGTCGTGTACCTCGTGGCTGCAGACGCTCCTCTATATCATGTACCTCGTGGCTGCAGACGCTCCTCTATATCATGTACCTCGTGGCTGCAGACGCTCCTCTACATCGTGTACCTCGTGGCTGCAGACGCTCCTCTACATCGTGTACCTCGTGGCTGCAGACGCTCTACATCGTGTACCTCGTGACTGCAGACGCTCCTCTACGTCGTGTACCTTGTGGTTGCAGACGCTCCTCTACATCGTGTACCTCGTGGCTGCATACCCCTCTACATCGTGTACCTCGTGGCTGCAGCCGCTCCTCTACATCGTGTACCTCGTGGCTGCAGACGCTCCTCTACATCGTGTACCTCATGGCTGCAGACGCTCCTCTACATCGTGAACCTCGTGGCTGCAGACGCTCCTCTACATCGTGAACCTCGTGGCTGCATACGCACCTCTACAAAGGAAATGTATTGAAAGCAGCCGCACTGGAATACTGGAGACTGGGCTCGAACAGGTTCGCCTCCCTGTTCGAGCCCAGCGCTCCACATTGCTTTCAGTTTAGCTGGTCGTCCGCACTAATACACATTGGCAGTATTAGGGGGAGGGAAACTGATGGGTGGGGATCGGGCGTTGTGGACAGCGACTCCTACAGGTCGGTTGGTGCGCCTGCGCAGTAGAATCAGGAAGCGACTGGGGCGGGGCCCCTCCAAAGCCCAGACCCCTGACGCTGAAAGATCGAGCCGCGCAGGTGGAAAGATGCGACTGCTGTTACCTCGAGTATCGGAGGGGACTCGTGCTATGTACTGTATGACTTAGTCCACATTGCAGCCGGCTTGTGGGAGGCATGAAACAGCGTTCAAAGACAGGGGAGGGTTGAATTGGATGAGATGAAAATTGGGATGGGAGAAAAATAGAAAATGGGAGAAAAAGTGGATACAAAAAAAAAAGCAGCCGCACTGTTAGACTTGGCCGGTGTCGGTCGAAACGAGCCATGAGGTGTGAAAGCAGCAGGACCGTGTGTATTAATTTTTTAACGAGAAACTTCAAGAGAGCCTTTTCCACCCACAGAAGAGCATAATACTGTATATAATATAATTCAGTAACTCGTTGGTTCAGTACACACACACTTATTGGCAGGACAAATAATGTTGTGTTGCCAAACAGAAAGAAAACAAAAACCCTAAGCAACAAATAATAACACTATCAAACCAAATATAATATATCAACAATATATATATTTTATAAATGATATGATTCCATCTGTTTCTCTCGGTTAAATGGTCTTTTTGGGCCTTGCATAGTCTTTGGTAGCCTATGTTCATATTTCTGCAATCCCTAAAAACTTAGTTTACAGCCATTTATTTTGGACTCATCATTGTGAAACACTTCCATATGGTACCCTATAGCTAAGGCCTTAATTATTTAAAATGTGTCTTCTGTCTGTATGTGTCTTCTCTCTCCCTGTGTGTATTATTATATCCCTCCCTCTGTCTCTTCTCTCTCTGCACTTAAAACACATATTGATTGTTTCATTTCTAATCCATTCTGGTGGTGTGTAGAGCCAAAATAATGAAAGTTATGTTGATGTCCAAATATTTATGGACCTGACTGTATGTCTCCCCTGTCCGGCAGATCAGACCACTATCTTTATCTGCTATGACCCCTGAATATCCCTAAGGGGATTCATAAATAGCTTACCTTAAACACATCCTATTGAGCGTAACTCATTATTTTACACTTCGAGTGCCCTCTGTTGGCAAATTCAAGAGTTGGGGCGGGATCCACTAAGAATGGATTGCGCGGTGGGAATTTCACCCTTAACACTTTGACTGCCGTTCACGTAGATCTGCGTTTCTGTGGCCCGACCGTTGAGTGCCGGAAACGTAGATCTACGTTTCTGTTTCGTTATTTCTTTTATTCGCTATTGCCATTCATAATCCATCGAGGCACTTTGTGCATGCTGTCCTGAATGTGTCTGAGATCGCAGACAGCCAATACCGCCACCTAACGCCTTGCGGCCGCTATTGCACTCCATTTGAAACGATGTGGTCTGTTTTCTGGGCCGAGCTGCGCCGTGGGGGCGGGTTCTAAACACTCTGGCAAGACAAGCGGTCACCACGGTTGCCTTGACGAGTTCATTCGCCCACCCGTTCATGTGCAATGCTGGATAACGTCGGACAAACGATTGCGATGAATATTTGGAATGGCGATCAGATGGGATTATTCTTTTTGCAGTACATCAGAGACAAGGTAAGGACTATATATTACCAATCTTGCATTGATCCAATAATATTTTTCCCGCGATTGCAGCCTGTGTGTGTGCGTGCCGTTGGCTGCGATAGACGCACGGAGGGCCGGTTTTCCCCCGTCCCCTTTCGTGCATGCACGAGGAAACATAATACCGATAATCTAGCGTTGATTTCAGGATGATTTGATAATCAGGCGAACAATGGCAACGTGATACAGTTACAGCATTGCAAATTGAGGTCCCTCCTACCGCCATTCCAACGGCCTCTACCGCCCGTTAACGTCCCTCGTCAAATGGTTTTATTAGGGTGGGTGCGGCTTCTGTTTTGTGCCGCCAGGAGGCGCAAAGTCAAGTTGGAATTATATCCATCCAGCGCACCGCTGTGTGTGTGTGTGTGCACACACTACAGAAATGGACATATTATTTTGCAATGTAATGCTTTTCTGTTGATTATTTGACTGTCATTGGTTCAGTAATGGTGTGGTATTTTTCTATTTTCGATTAACGTGCTAAGATGTACAGTATTATTCTTTACGTTGAGACAACCGAACTTGCTGGCACCGACCCGCCCCTACTCTGCCTCTCTAGTTGGGGGAAAATGTAACTGGATGGACCCGTCGACTATTTTTATCACGTCCTGTGCATCATGTACTGAATTAACTGGTAAGTTAACTTAGGTTTAACGTTAGTTTGTTTACTGCAGTTATGTCAGAACGACAATCAACTAATCAACTAACACTTGCAAGTGCTCAAATGCATATCCACATTTGCTGTCAAGTTAACGTTATCGTTATGAATGCGACCGCAAGGCTGGCCATACTGTAACATTAGCTAACGTTCATTTAGCAGGATGTAATATGTAACGTTTAATCAACGGGAAATGGCCCTGAATACATCAAACATCATCATCATCAAATACATCAAATATCACTATGAATTGAAAATGGGGGACCCTGATGTAAACAAGGCGAAAGTCTTTCTCTGGTCTGCATCCCCTTAACAATTGTGTGTATTGAGCCGTACTGTATTGTACCCATTCTGCAATCTGTTAATGACATTTACATATCTGTAGATACTATATCTATATCTGTACATATCTCTTACCTACTCTTACTAGTTACACTGCTGGCCAGTATGACTTACTACTAGGGGTGGGAATCACCAGTTTCATCATGATACGATACGATATCGATTCTTTGGACAACGATACGATATTTGCCGATATCACAAAGTCTCTCACGATACAATACGATACGATTAGATTCAGGTGCCTGCAATCGATATGAGATGATATCATATGCCCATTTAACACAATCAGTAACATTTAGATCAACCAAAAAAAGGTAATGAAAATATCATTTGACATTTGTATTTTTGAGCTCTTCCAGACATTTAAAGGAAAATCAATATTGTTTTTAATACAAATAGACCTCCCGTTCACTGTAAAGTGCCACGTTTTGATATATTGAGCTTTAAACTTTAAGCAAAAATTTTTGGAACTCAAAACTCACAACCTAAAACCCCTCCCTACCTCCCTCTCCCAAACCGTTCCTACAACAATTTGTTGATGTTGCATGATCATGTATAGGCCTACATTTATTATGTATTATATTGTTTATGTTTAAATAACATTTAAACATCAAACTCCTCTGACCTCATCTGGTCTTTCCAAAGACGCGCGCACACACACACACAGAAAGGGAGAATGCTATGCTGTAACGTCTACACACACGGAGCTACTGCTGTTGTTCTTGGGCGGATATGAGACTCGCCACAGGATTTTCAAAATAAGAGTATCGATATGAATCGATCTTATTACATCGCATCGATCCGATTCGATCATTGATAATTACATCGATGTATCGATCTGGATCGATGTATCGTCCCACCCCTACTTACTACCATAGTGTCTTTATACCTGTATCACTGTACATATTAATACTATATCTATACTGTACATATCTCTTACCTACTCTTACTAGTTACACTGCTGGCCAGTATGACTTACTACCATAGTGTCTTTATACCTGTATCACTGTACATATTAATACTATAACTATATCTGTACATATCTCTTACCTACTCTTACTAGTTACACTGCTGGCCAGTATGACTTACTACCATAGTGTCTTTATACCTGTATCACTGTACATATTAATACTATATCTATACTGTACATATCTCTTACCTACTCTTACTAGTTACGCTGCTGGCCAGTATGACTTACTACCATAGTGTCTTTATACCTGTATCACTGTACATATTAATACTATAACTCTGTACACTACATACATCTGATTAGCATTATTACTCAGTAGTACTGATTTATAAATATATTTTAAACAATATAATGAATTAAAGTTTTGTTTTATTTGTCACATATAAGGTACATGTACATTACAGTGAAACACTTGGTTCTGTATGAGCTTCATGAGATTGTGCTTCATACATTTAAAAAAAAATCTTTTTTGCAGGCATGATGACTGATGACACCACCATGGTGGGCTGCATCGCAAAAGGCGAAGAGACCGCGTACCGCAATGAAGTAGAGCAGCTGTCAGCCCTGTGCAAAAATAACAACCTGCAGCTGAATAAGCTAAAGACCCAGGAGATGATCGTGGACTACAGGAGGAAGAAGACCGACATACAGCCCCTGTACATCGTTGTGTGTGCGTGGGGGGGGGGGGGGGGGGGTGCAAGGGAGACAATTTTATTAACAGATTGCAGAATGGGTACAATACAGTAGGCTACGGCTCAATACACACAATTGTTAAGGGTGTAAGATTCTGATCAAACTGGCCAGTATCACGTCTTCGTCTGTTTGGCCCTCCATCCAATTCCTCTGCGTTGTGTACTTTTAATGGTCCTGACGTCTCCGATACTGGTAGATAAGATCCTTATCTCCCCCGTTAGTGCAATCCATAAACCATAATAATTCTCCACCTCCGTAAGAATTCGACACTTCGACAACGTGAAATACCTTACAAGGAAAAGCATGGTTTTATTTCTCTAAACAGAAACCTCAGCTCAGATGTTAACAGATTGTATTGTCCTTGAAGAGTCTATTTCTAATGATCTTTCGGTGTGTTCGTCTATCGTCCTTTTGTTATTCAGTCCAATAGTGTTCAGGCCTGGTCGTCAGCCTAACCCTCGTGTTAGCCGAAGCTAATGATGTGTGGCATTCTCCCCCCCCCCCCCCTCCGTGATAAGAGGAGAGAGAGTCTCTTCTGGTTTCTTCCCTCTTAGTCTCAGTCAGATTTTAGTCTGCTCAACACCCGGAAACACCGTTCGACTTATAGATGTTCGTCGTCGCAACGGCGGCCCCGCCTTCTGGTTGTCATGCGACGTGTTGTCATGACAACTGCATAACCTTTAACACTAATAAACTCACGTTTCATTAAGATGAACCTCTCTCCCTCCTGCCCTGGGAGACAGTACACTCTAATCTCAGATGTTCTTCCAAGGAATTCATAACAAAACCCTCGCTGACGCGGCCTGTGCCTGTGAAACCACTGGTTCCACCACCGTCAATATCACCGTCTTCCATGCACATTTCAATCACCGTTTTAGCTGTGGTCACCTCCCCCCAATCTATACATCACATACATTGAAAAAGCACCCCAAATCTCTCAAGGGGATGCAGACCAGAGAAAGACGTTTGTCTTGTTTATATCAGGGTCCCACTGTCTGGAAATATGGTAAAATTATTCCCTTACCTAAAGATGGCAGACTATAGCACTCACACACCAAATCAATTCTCTTGGGTTCGAGTCATAAATTGTCATCGATACCAAAAATTAGTTTGAACGTGTCTGACGAACCCATAGAACAGGTAAATAAAGTAAAATTACTGGGCATAATAATTGATAGCCAGCTGTCATGGGCAGAACACATTGATAGCATAGTGAAGAAAATGGGGAGTGGTATCTCCATGGTGAGGAAATGTCTTTCTTATGTCTTTAACTTTAACAGATTGCAGAATGGGTACAATACAGACCAGAGAAAGACTTTCGTCTTGTTTACATCAGGGTCCCCCATTTTAAATTCATCGAGACATTTATGACTTGTATGTTGTGTATGTCTACTGTCTATACACAACATACACTTGTACACACTACTGTTACATCCAGACATTTATGACATACAGGATATACAGACAACTCTAAAAGAGAATATATACATTTGAGGGGGAGGAAACTGTACATTGAACTGTACATAACTATCAATAGACTAGCTAGCTATTTGTCTGTATCTCTTTCACTGTAAACATTTTTTATCTATTCTATTCTACTATTTTATTGCACTGCACTATTTTACTCTGTCTATTCAACTACTGTACTGTTTTTTTTGGGCGAATAAACTCACCATAGAGTTTCCTTGAGTTGTTCCTATACTCTGTTATTTTTTCATTGAAAAAGCCCTTCTTTGCCCCTTTAATCAAACTATTTACATAGTTTTTGTGTTTCTTTAAATCTAGGAAAGCCTGGTCTGTCCTGTAATAGCTTTTAAAATGTCATCATTAATCCAGGGCTGTGTCCTCTGCTTTATCCTGACCATCTTCCTGGGTGCTAATCTGTCAACCACTTTAAGAAATGTTGTTTTAAAACCGTCCCATGCTTTTTCAACCTCTTTGCAGTGCATTACATGAGACCAGTCCACACCCCTTAAACCATCCAGGAGCATTTCCTTGCTGTAATTTTTTAAAGATCTGATTTTTGATGTTGTTGTGACCCTCAAAATGACCCCTCTGTACCTTTCTGGTACAGAAAATTGCAAGGTGATCACTTAGTGCATAATCAACAACGCCGCTGTTTGTTATCCTTTGTTTATCAGAGACCAGTATTAAGTCGATTATGGTCTGAGAAAGGGAGGTAACTCTGGTACTGTAGGTTCAGTGATGAGCTGGTGCAGGTCAAACAATTTACTATAGTTCAGAAGGGACTTTAATCCAGAGCTCTGTTTAAGTAAATCCGTGTTGAAATCTCCCATGACAACAACTTCAGATTTCTCTTTTGACTGTTGTTTTAAATTTTAGCTGAGTTTAATAATAATAATGCAGGACCTGCTCAGAGGTCTTTAATTGGCATTGGCAATTATCCTCAACACACACACACACACCGGAACACACACGCATGCATTGTCTGTAGGATCGCTGATGCGATTCGTCTCTGCGATTAACCCATCCCGTCGTCCTTCCCCCCCAAGGGCAGCCGGGAGCAGACAGGCGTCAACGTGAGCCGCGCCAGGGGACCAATCCAAGTGCTCCTGTCCGTCTTCGTCAAGGACGCCACAGCGTTAGCGATCTGTTGTTGTGCATGTTTTTCCATTGGGTTTATCTTATCGGGGGGGAAACCCTTGCGAGCACGGGGAGAACATGCAAACTCCACACAGAAAGGCCTGGGAGATACCCCACCTGGGTACCTGGCATCATGGAAACCTGGTCCCCAAGCGGGAATCGAACCCTGGACCTTCTTGCTGTGAGGCGACAGTGTTAACCACTACACCACCGTGTAGTGCACCATAGTGCACATATTGATGACAGAGACTCTCTCCACGCATCCCCCGTCGATGTACAGGGGCTGTATGTCGGTCTTCTTCCTCCTGTAGTCCACGATCATCTCCTGGGTCTTTAGCTTATTCAGCTGCAGGTTGTTATTTTTGCACAGGGCTGACAGCTGCTCTACTTCATCGCGGTACGCGGTCTCGTCGCCTTTTGAGATGCAGCCCACCATGCCTGCAAAAAAGATTTTTTTTTAAATGTATGAAGCACAATCTCATGAAGCTCATACAGAACCAAGTGTTTCACTGTAATGTACATGTACCTTATATGTGACAAATAAAACAAAACTTTAATTCATTATATTGTTTAAAATATATTTATAAATCAGTACTACTGAGTAATAATGCTAATCAGATGTATGTAGTGTACAGAGTTATAGTATTAATATGTACAGTGATACAGGTATAAAGACACTATGGTAGTAAGTCATACTGGCCAGCAGCGTAACTAGTAAGAGTAGGTAAGAGATATGTACAGATATAGATATAGTATTAATATGTACAGTGATACAGGTATAAAGACACTATATGGTAGTAAGTCATACTGGCCAGCAGCGTAACTAGTAAGAGTAGGTAAGGGATGTACAGATATAGATATAGTATCTACAGATATGTAAATGTCATTAACAGATTGCAGAATGAGTACAATACAGTACAGCTCAATACACACAATTGTTAAGGGGATGCACAGACCAGAGAAAGACTTTCGTCTTGTTTACATCAGGGTCCCCCATTTTCAATTCATAGTGATATATATTTTTGGGCATACACTTACAATATAAGCAGCTGGGAAACACATTATATGATGTATTCAGGGCCATTTCACGTTGATTAAACGTTACACATTACATCCTGCTAAATGAACGTTAGCTAATATTACGCGGCCAGTGTTGAAAAGCCTTGAGGTCGCATTCAATTTTCGAGAGACCATAACGTTAACTTGACAGCAATGTGGATACAGCTTTATTTGAGCAGTTGCTACTGTAACGTTACCTTAGTTGATTGTCATTCTGACATAACTGCAGTAAACAAACTAACGTTAAACCTAAGTTAACTTACCAGTAAATTCAGTACAGCGACAGCTGAAATCCACAGGACAGCCTGATCACAATAATCGACGGGCCAGTTACATTTCCCCCAACCAGAGCCTAACTAGAGCCACATTCTGCGAATCAGAGGCAGAGTAGGGCGGGTCTTCGGTGCCAGCACGTTGGGTTGTCTCGTAAAGAATAATACTGCACTGTATCTGAGTATCTAGATGATTATCCATAAAAAATGCACGTTAATCGAAAATACCACACCATTACTGTACCAATGACAGTCAAATAATCTACAGAAAAGCATTACATTGCAAAATAATATGTCCAAGACTAGTGTCGCATGCACACACAATTGTAGAATAGCTCCCTCTCTCCACCGTGTAACTCGACTCCCCCTACTGGTTGAACCAGGCAGAGCAGCGTCAAAAGACGTCATGTTGCGTCAACCACCGGCATCTACCTTGCTACCGGCGGGAGACGCCTCGTTTTCCAGTCCCACATCTGTAAGTGGATTTCACTAAAGGGATTACACAGGATCACTCTACAACTATACTCATATTCACCACGGTATAAAACGGAAATGTATAGATGAAAAAATAATCTGTTATTTGCACGTTGACCGGAAGAAACCCACTGACAATCGACGGCGTTATTAGATCCATAGCTATAATATAAAATATAGGTTTAGCTCTACAAACAAGGTGAGCGCTTACATGGGGTTAATGGGTGGCAAGGCCTATGCACTTCCCGGAAGGGGCGTGGCACCCAATGTGTTAACTGCGCAGGGTTTGCAAGTGGATTCTGCTCTGTCTTTGCAAGCTATCCACTAAGCAGGACTTTGCGCGGATGAGATACCAGTGCAGACACGCCCATTATGTGTGGCTCGCGGAGCAGTCTGCACTCCTGACAGCGCTGTTGGCAGATATCAGGAAGTGGAAAAATAAGCCTGAAATGAGGCATAGACACAAAATACAAATTAAGCAAGCTCTATACATTAGGAAGTAAACTAAATACAATACGAAATTAACGGAATACTAATAGGAAAAATATGTTATGCATCGTAATGTATAGAGCTTGCTTAATTTGTATTTTCATGACACATTGCGTCCTGTGTTTTTGTCACTATCTTCCTTCATTGCATGTTTGTAATGTCCTATTCCAATTACATTTGTCACTTAAAATTGTATTATATTGTGCTATATTTAATTTAGTTTATATCCCATTTCATTGTATTCAATCTCTTTATTAGGTTCTACAGCCCTGGCCTATATTTGATTTCATAATTATATTCTATTCTATTGTGCTTAACCTAGTTCATATTTCATTTTATATTACACCACCTCTTTATTGTGATTATAACCTAACCCAGCACCCAAAGGTGTGAAGGAGAGGAGTTATTTTTCATTTAGTATTTAGTAGTTAATAATAATAATAATAATAATAATAATAATAATAATAATAATAATAATAATAATAATAATAATAATAATAATATAATAATAATAATAATAATAATAATAATAATAATAATAATAATAATAATAATAATAATAATAATAATAATAATAATAATAATAATAATTTCATAATAATAACAATCATGACGTTGCATTACTGCTGATCAGCACACCTATCAGAAATAAATGTTTACTGTATGATAATCTCAGAACCAAGCATTTGAAATTACTTGGCTTAGTGCCAGACTTGGAACAAATCACGCCACTTTGCGAAGGCTATCTTCGCCTGGGGCTGCATATTTCTCGAACAAATCATATTCTGCGTCTGGCAACAATTACTGCTGCCATGATCACCTGTGACGCTGGCAGTGACGCTGGCATGATGCCTCTTTATAGCGCTTAGGGATTTGCCGTTATTTACCACCATGTCTGTGAAGACGGTAGGTGGGTGGTTGACGTGACGTGGCCTTTTTGGAGTCCTTAGTGTCAAAGATAAGTAAATAATGAAAAAATATATGAGAACATTTTGTTATATTGCACAGAACATTTAGTATTATATGAATGCACAGAGCATTTTTGCGAATATTGTTCCAGTTATTCAAAAATGTCAGCCAAATGAGTAAAAGCTCATATGGTGTGACTGTCCCACGGACATTTTACAAAGTTTGATTTTGAATAAAAACAAGAAAATGTTTGCATTTGTTATTTATTTAACTACATATTGACAACTCAGATGTCTACTTGTTAGTGTGATCTTCTAAAAGTCCAGGCATAATATTTTGAATGCTCCAGAAACAAAACGGTTTTGTCCCAAAATTGGATATCATATGGTGTGACACCATTTTCATATTTTTCAACGGGCAATTGTTTGGAAACCTTTGGGGTGGAGGGGTCCTTCATCTTTTCAGGAAGTAGGACAACATCTCTGAAAAGTCATTACAAGGTTAGAAGGTGAGTTACCCCTCTTAGTCTTCTCAATATATAAGGTATATTTTGGCACTTCCACTTTTAGACCTTTCACACTGTCTTTTGGTGTGATGCATTTTACGCAAAAATCCCCAAAATAAGATACTTTTTAGTCAATACTAAACTTAAATCTATATTGCCATGTGCCAATGAGCATGTTGTTAGCATGCTAGCATATAACCCCAATGCACAATGGTGTGCTAAGTTCATGAAACATCATATGGTGTGACACTTCATCATATGGTGTGATAGGGTTTTCTCGTCACACCATATGATTCATGTGTCACACTATATGATATGAACTGCATTTAACTACATATATAATGCTATTTCATACATATTTTATAACTAATACCTACATATATAATGCTATTTCATACATATTTTATAACTAATACTTAAGTTTAATGAATATTTTGTCCTTTTAACACTTTGTCACTGTATTATAAACACGTTTTCTAAGGTATACCTACTTGTATCCCTACTTCCCTACTATGTTTTTCAGTTTGAGACAGATTTCATAGAGGAATGGCAAGTCCAGACAGAACAAGAGAATACAGGGAGAGGCTAAATGGAGATACTGTAAGGAGAGAGGACGTCCTGAGAAGAAGACGAGAAAAGTACATTTAACCATTTAACGTATAAAATATATTACTGTAGTTGTACAACATGTGCTGTACACAGGTAGAAAAGCCCAGTATATCTAGAAATCTCATAGTGTAAACACGCGTGCGTGCGCACACACTTGGATGAAAAAGGTGAAGATTTGACATCTGAGAAAACAGATTGCTACCAGCCAACTCAACTTGAGTTTGACCACAACACATCGGATGTGCCCCGTGCCGAGTCAAGTAGCTCTCCTGCTGAGGTGCCACCTGACCCATCAAGCAAAGGTCCCGTCATCATTCAAGTTCAGTCAGATCTCATTGATGAAGATGAAAAGTATGTCGAGGGGCTATTTGTAATAGTGAAGTATGGAGAGAGGCCATATGTGGGGCAGATAATGGAAATAGATGAGGATGATCTGAAGGTGAATTGTCTGGAGCAGCTTGGGAGGCAGAATGCTTTTGTGTGGCCAAGGAGGCCCGACTGAATTTTCTACCACCAAAAATAAATACTGAGTAAAATCACACAACCCCAGCAATGCAGTCAGTTTGCCATGCTTGCCAACTACGACTGGCTTCTGTTCAATCAGTACTGAGCCGGCAATACATAATTGAGGCTTGTTGTTCAGTCACTGTTCAACTAAATTGCCTTGACTTACAAAATAAATAAATGTTCAATGATTATTAGAATTGATAAGAAAATATTCAAATGAGACAGCACCTTGAAATTAATACAGTTGGACGATGTTTCTTCAGGTTCTTCAGTTGTTCAGAACCCAAGTGCTATTAATGTCTTTTGTGAGACACTATTTTAAAACAGTTTTTCAAAATGATTCTACTGTTATGTTCGACTACATTTAATGTATGTCTTGAATAATTTTTTTTATAAAAAATACATTTCAATGATTATTACAATTGATTATAACGGTTGGACGATTAATTCATATGTTTCTTCAGTTGTTCAGAACCCAAGTGCTATACGATGTATTTTGTGACACTGTTTATAACATTTTATAACAGTTTTTCTTAATTTGAACCCATGATATAATTCATATGTTTTTGGTTGTTTGTTAAATTTATTAAATACATGTTTTTGCATTACGGGTTGTTGTGTGGTGTGATTCATCATATGGCGTGACGGCATATCATTTGGTGTGACTTTCAGAATTATGAAATGATGAAGGCTTTTTGGTAAGAAATGTTAAAATCATCAATGGGACAGATAAATAACAGTGTCACCAAATATTTCTAGCATTTTGGTGTTTTTATAAGAAGGTTTGCCAAAATTTATTAGAAATACATAGTCAAATTTAGTGCAATCGTCTTACCATGAGTTTTGATTAAGAAAAATTATGCAAAATGTAACTAATTTGCACAAGGAAGAGCTAGAAATGTGTAGAGTAGTGATGAGGAATGCTGATAAATAAACATACATAATTAAAATACACCCCTTTTCAATTTTGTACAGAATAACCTTCATGTCACACCATATGACAATTTTACTCACTAGCACATTATACTAATGGAAAAAAATGTATTACACGAAGAAATCTACAATACCACACATATTTTTAGAAAGATAAGAGTCCGTAAAACAGAACTGAATGATTTCCATTACTCATATGCGATATATTTAAAAAAAAAAATTTTTCAGCCTAAAACGTCAACCACCCAGTACGTAGCATTAACTGGTCGGTGCCACTGGCGGACTCAGGGGGGTGGTGCCCCCACGGTTGAAAAACGTGCGCTAAAGAGCCCTTTTGAGTGGCAAACAATTTGAGGGTGTGCCCTATTGGTGCTCTTCCAATGGTCTAAACATGACCATGTGCCCCCACAGTTGAAAAACATCACGCAAAAGTGACCTTTTGAGTGCTTTTGTGCCCCACGGTTAAATAATGTCATGCAAAAGTGCCCTTTTGAGTGGAAATAATTAGAGGATGTGCCCTATTGGTGCCCCTCTAATGGTTAAACGTGACCATGTGCCCCCACCCACAGTTGAAAACATTGCGCTAAAGTGCCCTTTTGAGTGGCAAAAGCGAGAGGACGTGCACTATTGGTGCCCCTCCAATGGTTAAACTTGACCATGTGCCCCCACAGTTGAAAATATTGGGCTAAAATGCCCTTTTGAGTGTCGAAAATGAGAGGACATGCCCATTGAAATTTCATTGTATACTGTGCAATGACAATTAAAAGTCTATTCTATTCTATTGGTGCCCTTCCAATGGTCTAAACTTGACCATGTGCCCCCACAGTTGAAAAACATCACGCAAAAGTGCCCTTTTGAATGAAAAAACTAGAGGATGTGCCCCTCCAATGGTCTAAACTTGACCACACAGTTGAAAACATCGCGCTAAACCTAAAGTGCCCTTTTGAGTAGCAAAAGCGAGAGGACGTGCCCATTGGTGCCCTTCCAATGGTTAAACTTGACTATGTGCCCCATTTTTAGTTGCGAAAATGAGAGGACGTGCCCATTGGTGCCCTTCCAAGTTCCAATGATCTAAACTTGACCATGTGCCCCCACAGTTGAAAAACATCACGCAAAATTGCCCTTTTGAGTGAAAAAACTAGAGGATGTGCCCCTCCAATGGTCTAAACTGGACCATGTGCCCCCACAGTTGAAAACATTGCGCTAAACCTAAAGTGCCCTTTTGAGTAGCAAAAGCGAGAGGACGTGCCCATTGGTGCCCTTCCAATGGTTAAACTTGACTATGTGCCCCCACAGCTGAAAACATGACGCTAAAATGGCATTTTGAGTGGCGAAAATGAGAGGACATGCCCATTCCAATGGTCTAAACTTGACCCAGACGGTTAAATAATGTCACACAAAAGTGTTAGCTACAACTCTGAGCAGCCCTGTCACTACAATATTCCATCGATTTAAATGTTCAGTTTTAGACACATCCCCTCTTGAATGTTCAGATGCCACAGGGCTTAATTCAGTCTGAGCTGTAACCCTGCATCCTACTGCTGTGTGTGAGGTAGGACATCAAGCTTTCTTTGAAGTTGCAAAGATTGAGTTTGTTTGACCAATTATGCATTACTAAATACTAATGTATGTACACTGCAAGTGCTTTTATTGATGGCAGTATGTTTTAGCCTAGGCTAGCTGTATTACTACTGTAGCTAGCTAACTAAACAGGTACCTTGCTTAGCTGATTCTATGCTAACCTGTGTTCTCAATTTAGAAATAAAGTGTACAAATTATTTTAGGATTATTTGCACAAAATATACCCATAGCACTTTAAAGTTCAGTGTGAATTGCTTTTTAAAGCTAATTTAAGAGTGGTAGTAAACCCCAAAATTGGCCATTTTAGTTTTCGTTTTTGAGGACTGCATACTTTTTTTGCAAACCAAAATACAATGCTTTATACTTATACCACATGCATGAGCCTAGTCTCTTTTGAAAGATGACATTCTGGAGTTTCTGACAACTCACATTTAGTGCTAATGAAATAGAGTAACATAGGTCTGACCTTGAGTTGTAGAAAAACGTGTTACTCACGTTTTTCTGTAGTAGTCCAGAAGTATTTTTCCCCAGAATGGCTGGAGGCTTAAAAAAACACCAGAGATCCATTAACCTGAAGTCTTATGTAGATCATAAAGATCCGTTCAGAAATTTGTGATTAGGAGTGATTTTGGTAAACTGTGTACAAAAAAAAAGTTCAGTTTTCATAGACTTTAACTTGTGAGGTTTGGTTGGTTCCCCGCCACACGCTCTCCTGAGGTACGGTACTGATTGGTGCATTCCCCGCCACATGCTTTTTGAGCGATTGCCACTTTCATCACGCAGCTGTCATAGTTTGTGATTAGCGCCCCAGAGGGCTTTATATACCGGGACCTTCCTTCTATCGTTGTCGGGTCGTTCTGGAATACAACTGCATTTGCCTGTTTTTTCCCCGTTGCTGTTCCTGGTCTACTTTCTCTCCAGGACCTTTCTGTGGAGAACCGCTGTTGAGAACCTTGTTCCCCGTTTGGAGCTGCGCCTCGTTTTGCCCGCTTTACGCGTTGCGCTTGGGTGAGTGGAACCAAACCCCTCTGGATATTTCTGATTGTGTGTTTTAGAAGAGACACTGAAGACTTCGTTTTGTTTGCACTGACTCAGCTAAGTTGAGTGTTGTGGGGAACACTGAAGACTGTCACTGTCAATTGGTTCTGGATTATTCTGATTGTGTGTTTTAGAAGAGACACTGAAGACTTTGTTTTGTTGCACTAACTCAGCTAAATTGTGTGTTGTGGGGAACACTGAAGACTGTCACTGTCAATTGGTTCTGGACCCAGCTAGGGAGGAGGGAACCACACTACCTCTGTGTTTCGTTGGACTGTTTCTGATATCTCTCTCTCTCTCTCCGTTTTCCACCTTGAGTAAAAGCTGCGAGTATCTGCAGAGCCGCTGCAACGTCACATGCCAATAGACCTTTCCCCGCTGTCAATCACACAGAGAATAATAACCAATAAGATTGCCCGATTTCTTAAGGCCGCGCCCCTTGAAATAGAGCCGCCATGATGTCTCACAGATAGCCAGCCAGTCCTGCATTGTTGTTGTCGAGAAAATGGTTCTTAGATGTGCTTGGGGAACGTGCAATAATGACCAGAGATATCCAGAAAGACTAAAGGGAGCGCGTTTTATAAATTTTCCAAAGCCTAAAACACAGTTGGAAAAATGTTTAAAGTGGATTAAGGCTTGTGGACGGCCCCATACACAGCTGAATGTGGACAAGATCAACAAGAACAAGGCTGTATGCTCAACGGTAAGCCCGAAAAATATGCTTCAGTAATATATGCTTCAACATTTGAGTTAAACAGAAGTCATCACTTGTTATCTTATATATACTGTATATAGATAGATAGATAGATAGATAGATAGATAGATAGATAGATAGATAGATAGATAGATAGATAGATAGATAGATAGATAGATAGATAGATAGATGGCTAGCCGATCGTTAGGTAGCCAGCTATTCATAGCTAATGCTAACGCATGGTTAACCTAACGTTAACCTAACGTCGCCAAAAAGAGTCTCCGAAAACATTCCGATCAGTTCATGAGCTGAAGGAAAACTACATATAGCTACAGCTACTTAGTCAACACCCTTGAAAATTATGAATTGGAAGTTGTCCAGTTGATTCTAACAACCGAACTAACGTTAAATAAATGTTAGTGTACTGTAAATGTCCAAACCCCCCCTCCTAATGTACAGTTTCCTCCCCCTCGTATGTATATATTTCCTGTTAGGATATCTTTAACAGTACTGTATATTTGCATATCTTGGATGTCACAAATGTAACAGTACTGTATCTGTATGTCATAAATGTCATGCTATATATCTGTTGTGTATGTCATAACACATAAATGTCATTATGAATTGAAAATGGGGGACCCTGATGTAAACAAGACTAAAGTCTTTCTCTGGTCTGCATCCCCTTAACTATTGTGTGTATTGAGCTGTACTGTATTGTACCCATTCTGCAATCTGTTAATACAGTTTTCAATCAGCTAGCATGAGTAACCTGAATGCCTTACAATATCTGTGATCCACTTTCTCTTCTCTGTCATGCCTATCTCACCTTATAGCATTTTGTTGGCGGGGATGGACCTACTGTGCAATATCCAGACCCTATAAAAGCTGATGGGACCACATGTAAGTCGGTGCGTCCGTTGCCAAAGAAAAGACGCCTGCTTGATCCTGACAACCCCCCATCTAAAAAAGAACTACTGCAGGAAAATACTAACTTGTAAGTCCTGAAGACTGGGTATTGTCAAAGTCCTTATAGGCGGTATTGTCTGAATATTGTGATGTGTTAGTGAAGATGTGAATCACTAACTAAAAACACCATTTGCATGTGTGAATCAGATGTCATTTAATAATTTGTTATAAATGCTCATATCTAGTATTAATTTGTGAACCAAAGATACTGCAAGTTCTTGTTACAATCAAACAATACATAAATAATACTGAGACCAAATGTTATGATTAATGAACAACATGGATTTATTAATTAAAGTGCATTTATTTGATTATGATTTTGATACTTCACAGGAACATCAATCCCTCTCTGGATGTCATCAACCACCAATCGGAGCTCAGTTATACAGCTACACAGACGTGCACAGCTACTCAGACTGAAGGAGAATGTAAGGGTCTACCTTTCTTTTAGGAACTGAGAAGCATGATCTTTAAAAAATGCAGCAAGTCTGTGCAGTAATCTTTCCATAAATGGTATGTCTGGGAATATTCTTTCCACAAAGATATCTTTCTGCGTAAAAACTATGAATTCACAGAATTGGCAGCCTGTCACCATAAGTTGTCCTTGTATTTGCACATAATAGTTGTGCGTCTTCTTCAATGAAATACTGCCCCCCTCATCTTTGTGTAAACAGAAATCTGGGAAGTTTTCGCAAGCCTCCAATATCAAACAGTTTCTTGCCTTATAAGGACATTTCACTTCGACTATCCCACTCTCGCCATTGTCGCACAACTTCCCGTCAGGTGTGGCTCCTAAAAAATCGAACTCTGAATTGACAACAAGACCACACTCGTGAAAATGTCTGGCGGGATAAACCTCCAGATATTTGGCCTTCGCCTTTGCCTCGTTCCTTTTCCCATACTCCAAAGCCGGGGCACAAATGGATGTCAACCGGAAAACACTCTCCAGAAATTTTGTTGTTGGGGCAGATTTTCTGTTTACCGCTTTCGCAAAGTTTGAAGCAGTCAGTCGTGACCTCCGCTCTTCAAACCAGTCATTTGAGAGAGCCTGGGCCCGAGTGCGTTCTTCCAGTGCTACCAGGTTTGTGTCTGCAGTATTCAGATCTTTGTAGATCGCTGGAAGCTTCACTGGAGATGGCTGGTGCACAGATACATTTCCACACCTCTGGTGTGGAACCGGGTCTGTTTTCTTCTTGAGATTTCTTGTCTGTAGAATAAAAGCAAAATGTTATTATTGTGATGTCATGTATATGTGGAAACTCCCTAACAATAATTGTAATATTTCTGTTTCCAGGGGTTTGCCCTTTAGAAGTATTGGGCACTGCTGTGGAAGGTGCAAGATTGAAGTCAGAGCTGGAGAAGAAGGAGAGGACGATAACCTGGTTGAGAGGGCAGCTTCTTGAAAAGGAACAGATAATACAGTCTCTCGAACAGGATGCTCAGAAAAAGACATTCTGTACTGTACAAAGTGTTGTCCAAAAAGAAACAAAGATCAAAGGGCTTTTTAAGTACTACACTGGGATCACATATGTTAGATTCATGTTATTGTTAGATTTTCTTGTGCCTGCTGGCTGTGATGCACCTTATGCAAAGGGCCGTAAAGACATGAGGTCACTAGGAAAATCCAATGGCCTATTCTTGACATTGTGTAGGTTAAGACACAACTTTGGACTTCAAGATTTGTCTCAAAGATTTGGAGTATCCATGCAGTCTGCAGGACTTGTTTTTAATACATGCATAGAACTTATGTATTTTAAATTTGGACAAATTAGCATATGGCCTCATAGAGACATTATTATTGAAAACATGCCTGAAAACTTTAGAAAGGAATTTCCTTCTACTTTAGTCATTATTGATGGTACTGAATTTAAGACCCAGGTGCCATCTGCACTGGCTTTACAAAGTCAGCTTTATAGTGACTATAAGTCAAGCACAACCCTCAAAGCATTGATTGGATGTGATCCAAGTGGGTCTGTCATTTTTGTGTCGGAGTTATTTACAGGTGCTGTATCCGATAAGGCGATTACTGAAAGCAGTGGTTTTTATGATTTACTTAAAACACTGAAAGTTCATGGTTACATCAAGGATGGTGATGCTGTTATGGCTGACAAGGGTTTTACAATACACGACGAGTTGAAAGAGCTTGGATTACGTTTGAATATCCCTCCTTTTGCTGCTGGTCATTCTCAGATGTCTCAGTCAAATGTGGCGTTGACTAACAAAATTGCTCGTCACAGGGTTCATATTGAGCGTCTTATATGTAAAGTTAAGACGTACAAAATCCTTTCAGATCGCATACCAACAACCCTTTTCAAAACGATAAACCAGATATGGTCAGTTTGTTGTTTTATGACCCTACAACAGGATGTGTTTGTAACTGATAAATGAAATTGTAGACCTGCATTACCTGATAAGAAAGTACAGAACCAATCTGGACTTCTCCAAAAGGGGTTGTGATCTTTGGCACACTGGTAGACAGGATAGTTGCCAAAGGTGTTCCAGTCATCCGTTGTAGATGGGCAATATCTTCCTCTGTTACAGCTGGAAGTCTGTAAATATTTAAAATATTGTATTAAATGTATTGCATATATTAATAATAACTTGGTCATACTTTTGCTATATTTCTGAGATGGAAGAACGATGTTTTGGTCACTTTGTTAATATGAAAATTGAAGTTCAGTTCTGAATCTATGATAACCCAGAGACTTGTGACCTCAGATTTGATCCAAGGGGTTAGTCCTCCCAGGTTCTTTATTAACGTTTATTTTTTTGTTTTGGGGCCGATAATTAGAATTATAGATAGAAAACCTACATTATGTCCTCTGATGATATCACCCAGCGGTAACATGTAAAGGACCTAAGCAACTCCCTTGTGCAACTCCATAGTTGTTGTCATATATCTCAGACATGTGGCCTCCTAGTTTAACATAGAATGTCCTCCCTCTGATATATGTTTTAACCCTTCTGCCTTATTAGGTAACTGACAGAGTTGGCACATCAGTGCATGAAAAGATTGCATCACGTTCAAGGTCATAAAAAACTTAATTTGTAATATTTCGTTCCAATTCTTTTTTTTATGAATACCACTATAAGGATGGAGACCTTATTCTCATCAGAGTTTAGTCTGAGGTCACTGATTATTTTGGTGAGGGCAGTTTCAGTGCTATGCTATTTTCTGAATCCTGAATTCTTCTAAGATTGTGTTCTCTTCATTGACATTGATGTCTCATGAGCTAATTTTATATGTACATCAACTTATAAAGAGTATTACTAATAAAA
>NC_140171.1:166509331-166558331 GCF_963971535.1 Notolepis coatsorum | reverse complement strand
TTCATTTTTGATATTGTAACTCATGGACTTTGTTCACTTTATTATATCTGTTGGGTGTATTACTACCACTTTACCTGTAAGAAGTGTCAACATGGCACACCACTGGCCGTCTCTTTCTCTTCTCAGAGGGTTTTGCAACCACGACATGGTTAATAGGTACTGGCTGTATTTTATCACCTCTGGGGACATGCCATTGCTGTGGTATGCTGGTGCAACTTTGTTGTTCTGGTATGTGGGTAAAGTTGTGCCATTTGAATCCTTGAAGAGACTTGACAATGCCAACGACATGGGAACAGTGTCCATTTATCCTGAAAATACACATGTAACAATCAAATGGTTGATAGCTACTCCACACATCAATATACAGCTGCGCCAACACTAAAGGTAAGCTAGCTAATTACAGTAGTTCAAATTCAAAGGTTTATTTGTCACCTACATACCGCGACATTTGTGTGATTAGCATAACGTTAGATGATTAGCCCATTGTAGCTAGCAGTTAGCAGATACTAGGCTTAAATCTTCATTCACTCTAACAATTTTATAATAAGGGACCACTAACATACTCACCCTGCTTTACATGTGCAGTAGGACTCCACAATTGTATCCTGACGAATTACAATGTGGAGTTTGTGAGGCGTTTGTGTCTTCCGCATAGACCGCCAACACTTGGCATCAACTTTGACGTTGTCATCTCCTTCTCCGTCCGAAATCCTAATTTCATGGATATATCCTTGAGTAAAATAATTCAGGCCTTTCTGGAGAACTCTCTTCGATAGAGTAGCGGCATTGGGCAAATAACTGATATCAATAGTTTCAGGAATCTTTAAGAGAGAATCCATGTTGTTCGATTGACATGTGGTTGTTTCAGTGTGCCTGTGAGAACATTTGGGAGAGCTTGGGAGACCATAGCAACAGTAACACGGGGGGGCGGGACTTCCCGTCACCGCGGAAAGGTGTATTCCCCACCACTATCTCCAGGAGGATTCTGCAGAGCGGCAGATGACTCTGCCGAAGGCAGTCTCCCTGTTTGTTTGATAATTGTACTTTACCCTTTTTTTGACTCTGTAAATAAATACGCCCTAGCATTTGGCTAACTCTGAACTCCCTGTCTGTGCCGTTGCGTTTGAGGTCGGTTACAAACCATAACATTACGACCCGACCATGTCGACCTCAGCCGACACAGACAGGGTCAGAACAGCGTTGGCGGTCCAGATTGAGTTAACCAACGACCACAGCCTACAGCTAGGTGCGGCTGCGGCTGCTGTACAGGAGCTCCGAGACCAGGTCCTGCCTATTCAGGAGTCCCTTGGCTCTCTGGCTAGCCTGCAGACAGCCCAGGGTAATCAGCAGACTAATATTCTCCACCAATTACAAGCGCTGAGTGAAGCCGTTAACACCTTGCTTGTAACCCCAACTACTACAGGAGCCTCGGCCGGAGCATCACCCGCAGCCGTGGCAGGCCCCGCGCCTCCCGATCCCGCACGGGAGCCCCGTCTCTCCGAACCACGGTTGTTCAATGGGAACTTCGAGGATTGTGCCACATTCATCATGCAATGTGAGTTGGTTTTTCGTCATCAACCCAGCCGATTCACTTCAAGGGGAGCCCGAGTGGCTTACATGACTAACCTGCTCTCAGGCCGGGCAGCCCAGTGGGTTACTGCCTCCTGGGCAATGGGGGCTGATTTCTGTTTTTCCTACCCAGACTTCGTGGCTGAGCTCCGCAGGGTTTTCCACCACCCAGCCCGTGGCCAGGACCCTGGAGCTCGGTTGGGCACCTTCCGGCAGGGCAGTGGCGGGGTCACCGACTACGTGCTGGAGTTCAGACTGGCGGCAACGGAGAACGGTTGGAACGATCAAGCGCTTCGTCTCACCTTCATGAGGGGGCTCAACGACGCTGTCAGGGACCAGCTCGCGACCCATGAAGAACCTGAGTCCCTCGAAGACCTATTCAGCCTCGCCATTCGCATCGACGGACGCCTCCAGGAGAGAAGACGTGAGAGAACCCGACCGGGACCTCCAGAGGTTCCCCAGACCCCCCGTACTCGTGACGGTACTGCGGTCCGTATCCGAGAGGGCGATGAGTGGAAGACCGCCTTCAAGACTCCCAGGGGCCACTACGAGTACCTGGTAATGCCGTTCGGCCTCACCAACGCTCCGGCGGTATTCCAGGCGCTCATGAACGACGTCCTTCGTGACATGCTGGAGGAGTTTGTGGTAGTATACCTAGACGACATCCTCATTTTCTCCAAGACCATCGAGGAACACATCCAGCATGTCCGCTGTGTGCTGGAGCGCCTCCTCCACAATCGGCTCTTCGTCAAGGCAGAGAAGTGCCGATTCCACTCCGACTCCGTCGATTACCTGGGCTTCATCGTGGAGAGAGGCTTGACCCGAGCTGACCCTCGCAAGATCCGGGCCGTGGAGGAGTGGCCGGAACCCACCTCTCGGAAGGAGTTACAGAGCTTCCTCGGGTTCGCCAACTTCTACCGAAAATTCATCCAGAACTACAGACAGGTGGCGGAACCGCTTACCAGGCTGACCTCTCCCGCCCTGCCGTTCGACTGGTCCTCAGCGGCGTGTGCTGCGTTCCGCTCCCTCAAGAAGAGGTTCACTTCCGCCCCGGTCTTGCTCCATCCAGACCCCAAGAGACAGTTCATCGTAGAGGTGGACGCCTCGGATACTGGACTAGGAGCTATCTTATCCCAGCGGTCGGCAACGGACCAGAAGGTACATCCGTGCGCCTTCTACTCGCGTCGTTTCCTCCCTGCCGAGAGGAACTACGACATCGGCAATCGGGAGCTGCTGGCGGTTGTGGCTGCCCAAGGGGGCTCCAACCACTGAGGACCTGACTCCCATCCTCCCAGAGGCCAGGGTGGTAGGAGTAGTCACCTTGGGCATCGAGGGGGTGGTAAGGCGTGCCCTACGCTTCCATCGCGCTCCAGGCAATGTGCCGGTTCATCGTCTCTTCGTCCCCGACTCAGTCCGGTCCCGGGTCCTCCAGTGGGGCCATACCAGCCGGTTCGCCTGCCACCCAGGCGTTCATCGCACGTTCTCCTTCCTGGCTCGTCGATTCTGGTGGCCCACCATGAGGAACGACGTCAAGGAGTTCGTACTGGCCTGCGCAGTCTGCGCCCGCAGCAAGGCCTCCCACCAGGCACCCTCCGGGCTATTGCAGCCGCTTCCCATTCCGAGCCGCCCTTGGTCCCATGTGGCATTGGACTTCGTCACGGGTCTTCCTCCTTCCCAGGGGAACACGTGCCTACTGACCGTGGTGGATCGGTTCAGCAAGGGGGTTCACCTCGTGGCCCTTCCCAAGCTTCCCTCGGCGGCCGAGACGGCGGACCTCCTGACACGCCACGTGTTTTGCCTCCATGGGTTTCCCCAGGACGTCGTCTCGGACCGGGGGCCCCAGTTCACTTCCCAGGTATGGCAGGCTTTTTGCAAGGGATTGGGGGCAACGGTCAGTCTTTCCTCTGGTTATCATCCCCAGACTAACGGACAAACGGAGAGGATGAACCAGAGTGTGGAGTCTGCTCTTCGGTGTGTGGCTGCCGAGAAACCCGCTTCTTGGAGCCGTTTCCTTCCTTGGGTCGAGTACTCCATCAACTCCATGGTCAGTTCCGCCACCGGCCTCTCACCTTTTGAGGTATCCCTGGGCTACCAACCCCCTCTTTTCCCTGCACAGGAGTCAGAGGTGGCAGTTCCCTCCGTACAGGACCACCTCGACCGGTGCCGTCGGGTCTGGGAGATCACCAGGACTGCGCTGCTCCGGTCATCGGAGCGCGCCAGTCGTGGGGCTGACCGGCGCCGGGTCCCTGCGCCGACGTACCACCCTGGGCAGAGGGTGTGGCATTCCGCAAGGGACCTTCCGCTTCGGTTCTCGGCCAAGAAGCTTAACCCCCGGTTCGTCGGTCCTTTTGAGGTTCTGAAGGTACTCAGTCCGGCGGCGGTGAGTCTTAAGCTTCCTGCGTCCATGCACATTCACCCCGTTTTCCATGTGTCCCGGGTTAAGCCTGTCTCTCTCAGTCCCCTGATGCCTCCTGCTCCGGAACCACCTCCTCCCGTGATGGTGGACGGTCACCCCCAGTGGCAGGTCCGCCGGTTGATGGGCGTTCGACGGCGGGGTCGGGGGATCCAGTACCTGGTGGACTGGGAGGGGTACGGCCCGGAGGAACGGAGCTGGGTCTCCCGCCAGCTCATCGTGGATCCCGGCCTAATCACCGACTTCCATCGTGCCCATCCGGGCGAGCCGGGTCGGGCTGGTCGCCGGGTGGCTCCCGTGGAGGGGGGGGTACTGTGAGGTTTGGTTGGTTCCCCGCCACACACTCTCCTGAGGTACGGTACTGATTGGTGCATTCCCCGCCACCCGCTTTTTGAGCGATTGCCACTTTCATCACGCAGCTGTCATAGTTTGTGATTAGCGCCCCAGAGGGCTTTATATACCAGGACCTTCCTTCTATCGTTGTCGGGTCGTTCTGGAATACAACTGCATTTGCCTGTTTTTTCCCCGTTGCTGTTCCTGGTCTACTTTCTCTCCAGGACCTTTCTGTGGAGAACCGCTGTTGAGAACCTTGTTCCCTGTTTGGAGCTGCGCCTCGTTTTGCCCGCTTTACGTGTTGCGCTTGGGTGAGTGGAACCAAACCCCTCTGGATATTTCTGATTGTGTGTTTTAGAAGAGACACTGAAGACTTCGTTTTGTTTGCACTGACTCAGCTAAGTTGTGTGTTGTGGGGAACACTGAAGACTGTCACTGTCAATTGGTTCTGGATTATTCTGTTTGTGTGTTTCAGAAGAGACACTGAAGACTTCGTTTTGTTGCACTAACTCAGCTAAATTGTGTGTTGTGGGGAACACTGAAGACTGTCACTGTCAATTGGTTCTGGACCCAGCTAGGGAGGAGGGAACCACACTACCTCTGTGTTTCGTTGGACTGTTTCTGATATCTCTCTCTCTCTCTCCGTTTTCCACCTTGAGTAAAAGCTGGGAGTATCTGCAGAGCCGCTGCAATGAATTTGACATGTCCAGAGAATTGATGCATTTTGTGAGCAACCCATTTGCCAATGTAGCTGCTATTTCCACAAAAGGACAAGAGTTCCTTGCATCACTTCACATTGATGAAGGTCTCCTGCAACTTGAAATAATTGACATGCAAGCATCATCTGCTCTGAAGCAGGCACTTGAGAATGAATCCACCACAACATTTTGGATAAAGTGTATTCATGTCAAGACATTCCCCAAAATAAAAACGCTGGCAATATCTGTGCTAACAATGTTTGGCTCAACATACACCTGTGAATCCAGTTTCTCTCACATGAATGCCATTAAAACAAGCAACCATGCCTCCTTGACAAATTAGCATTTGCATCACTGTTTGCGGGTAGCCCTCACTTTATGAACCCTCTTTCTCTGCCATTGCCCAGTCAAAGAAGTGCAATCACTCTCATTAGATGTGTGTATGTAGGCTAGGCCTGTCTGCCCCCCACCCCCCTGATGTTTGAGAGTTAAGAGTCGACAATAAGTGCTAATAAGATGCTGTGATTTGCTGTTGTTGCACCGACATGAAGCACTTTTTCATAAGCTCAGCTGCACTATAAATGTGTTTTTTTGTTCAAGTGTTGATGTTAGAATGTTCAGATGCACATCATGCACTTGTTTGTTTTTTATTTAATTTTTTATATTGAAATGTTGAAGAGGAGATGTTGCAGTTGTTGCACAGTCATAAATGAAGCACTTTTTGCAGGAGATGTTGCAGATGTGGCACATAAATGAAGCACTTTTTTTGAAAAGTATACTACTTTTGCAATGTAGTTAAAAGGGAACTATCTTATAAATGGCCTTTTTCAGTGTTTAGCATTGTTTCCTAGCTATGTGGACTTATATTAATATGATCTATGTCTCTAATTCTCATATTGGCGCATTCTTCCAATTCTCCTCTCACAATATTCACCCTCACTGAACTGAGTCATCTGAAAATGTGCTGATTTGTGATGTCAGAGAGACACCGCTGCATGATAATCAGCTGAGTTTCCACACAGTTCCCACTGTGGTTGGAGCCCAGGCTCAAAACGGCTTAAGATCTTGAGGTAGAAAAATGCTGTTTTTGAGTACTTGATTAGAAATACAAAACAATGAATTAAAAAAAAATTACAGAGGTGTTCCATAAACCCACAGGAATTGTGTAAAAGTGCCCAAATAGTGAAAGAAATAGTAAAATAGTTCCCCTTTAAATAAAAGTTGTGAAAATGTGGTTGCGTGTTGTGTCAAGTGTACATATATTCATAGCACGGGGAGGCGCCGTGGCAGTCCGGCCCCTGGCCCCTTGGGTTTCTGACAATGTGGCCCCCTGAACAATTTAGTTGAATAGCCCTGGTTTAGGCCTTCAAACACCATGATAATCTACTTTTCAAACACCATGATAAATCTAAGTTTCAAACACTGACAAATCCACTTTTCAAACACCATGATCATTTACTTTTCAAACACCATGATAAATCTACTTTTCAAACACCATGACAATGAGGTGAAATAAACATTTGAAAGGTGTATTGTTCCCTGTGTGTTTTTATCATAGAGGTGTGGTTATACTATTAATCTGGATTGTCTATGTTATTCTAATGTTAATCTTAATCAAGGATAAAGACTATTTCACCATACATGACGCATCATATTTTTTTTCTCACTGATGGGGTCCCATGTTGTGCAGTAGGTGCCCTTTTTTTCTTTTCGCCCCTGCCCTTCAAACAGCCTGAGTCCGCCACTGGTCGGTGCAATTGGCGCCGGCCTTTGTGGATACCGAGCAGATTTGGACGAGGCTCATTTACATAGAATGGGGACATGTTCCGCCCATATTACCTCATTTAAATACACGCCAATTGCAGCGGAGGCAATGCTAACGGAACGCAGTCGCCACCTCATTTCACCTGTTGCGCATCCTCTGTGGATACCAAACAGAGTTTCAGAGCGATATGGACTAGCTTTGCGTCGGAAAAAGCAGCGCAAACCCTTTGTGGATTCCGCCCTTGGTCTTCTTTCCTTGAAGAGCCTATTTGACGCAGTTCGTCTACATCACCACACATCTTTGCTAACACACTACCGG
Source organism: Notolepis coatsorum (assembly GCF_963971535.1). Classification (NCBI taxonomy): domain Eukaryota; kingdom Metazoa; phylum Chordata; class Actinopteri; order Aulopiformes; family Paralepididae; genus Notolepis; species Notolepis coatsorum. Next base: position 166,551,235 of record NC_140171.1, on the reverse strand, counting down.
TGGGATGCAGAATTTTTTGCACAAAGGCTGGCACACATTTTTGGCACAAAGGCTGGGTCGGGTCCACAGAGTAACACTGCTATCACCCCCCTGTATAGACAGGTACTCTGGTCGACCCGAACGAGCGTATAACTCACCCACACGTTTAGTGGAGGTGATGGCCAGGAGACACGCAGTCTTGAAAGACAGCTGATCCAACAGCACCCAATAGTCTAACCAGGACTAATTGGAGGTCCCAGCTTGGGGACAAAGTATGTTTAACAGGATTGAGACGCCATGCGCCCAGCAGAAAACGTCTTACAAGAGGGTGACTGAATAGTGGCTTGCCCTCCAAGCCTATGTGACATGAGGATATAGCCGCGGCATATACCTTCACTGTCGAGGCCGAGAGCCTATCCAAGATAGACTGAAGGAAGAACAGGACCGAGTTCAGAGGACATGACATCGGGTCCAGACCCTCAGCCCGACACCACTCTTGAATGGCGGAGCCACTAGGAGTTGTATTAGAACGGGGAACCAACAGGCTGATCCCCGGAACCAGGACCAGAGTCCTGTGTTCCCGACGTACCCGCTCAGACAGCTGGTGTATCAGGTGTATGGGGGGAAACGCATACAGTATACCGTGTGGCCATGGGTAAACAGAGAAGGCATCCACTCCCAGAGGGGAGTTGTCCTTCTGACTGTCTGTGAACCACAGGGGGCACTCGTGACTGCTCGCAAACAGGTCCATGGTGGCCTCCCCGAACTGGTTCCAGATCAGTCTGACTATGTCTGGGTCTAGTCCCTACTCATCTGGGTGACCTCGTGACATTAAGCCTGCTCCCACATTCTCTTTTCCCGGAATGTAGAGAGCCCTCAGGCTGTGCAGATTGCGAGATGCCCATAGCCAGAGCTCGACTGCTGCCTGGTGGAGATGGGGGGGAGCGCACTCGTCCCTGTCTGTTGACATGCTTGTCCTTCACAAGAGCGATAAGCTGTCCGAGGACTAAATGCACTGCCTTCAGTACCAATGCAATGATATGTAGGGAGGGCAGAGCATTCCGACTGCTCCCTACTGCGTTGGCCCGACACACCCCGCCCCACTTGTGAGGGGGGAGTCGGAGAAGACTGTCATGTGAGACGTGACGCTGCCCACGGGTCCATTGGCCAAGGCCCCTTATCACTGATATAGGGGCTCTCAGATGCCTCCGCTCGCCCTTTGCAGGGTCAATGAAGTGGGCAGATGTCATCCCACCAAGCAGGCGCCCTACGGACCAGGCCGTAACCGCCTGCAGGGATGAAAAAACTACTTCTACAGTGCCGAGAGTTATCCCCATAGACCTTGGTTTCAGGGTTAAACCTAAAACATCCCACTCGCTGGCTGGAAGGAGGGATACTCTTCACCAGTCTACAGCGAAGCCCAGATTGGTCCAGGCCTGGCGAATTGTCGTCTAGGCAAAAAATAAGATTCTGATCCCCTGACGACGTAGAGGTCCTAGCGTGGTCTCCGAGCACTTGGCAAAAGTGCGAGGGGCCAGAGAATAGCCGAACGGCCCTCTCTGGTATTCGTACGCTAGAGAAAGCGCAGGAATCCCCTATGAGAAGGAAAAATCAAGATGTGAAAATACGCATCCATCAGGTGTATGGAAGCGGACCCGTCTCCCACCTTGCTGCATGCGGCGTAGGTGTTCTGATGGTCCATATTCTGAACGGTTCCCTGCAATCGACCTATTGAACAGAGATATGTCCAGTATGGGCCTGACCCCCGCCCCCCCCCCCCCCCCCCGTTTTCTTGGGTACCAGGGAGTAGATCCTTTCATTACGTCCCTTTGCTGGGGCTGAAAATGACCTGCTTTGCCACCAGCGATTTCTGTGTTTACTCAAATCTTGTCGGCCAGGGCTGTCGTTGCCGCGGCCTCTGATAACAGAGTGGGGTTCAAACCCGTAAATGGAGGGTGGGGGTGTGCGAATTGCAATACGAGCCCCTATCTCAACGTTCTCTCTACCCAGTTCACCATACTGCACTTCTGTAGCCATATGCGGAAAATGTCGCAAAGGGGTCATGTGGCCAACTGGCGCTGACCCACTAAAAACTGTAGGTAAGAGGTCCCGGTCCCTTCCACTGTGCACTGTGCCAGCTGCACCCATAGGGGACCCCCACTTGACATCATCTCCCTCTCAGAGAGAGGGTGACTCTGTTCTCCATCTGAGCTAGGTCCCGTCTTCGTGACACACTGGGGATCGCTAGCTCTGTGGCCTGACACACACACAGTGTAATCTTTTTTATTCGGATTACTTTGAAACTGTGGTATTACCATCCAAATTACGAGCACTCCAAACACCGCTGCCTCTGTTAGGACACGTAGGTCTGGACGGGGGAAGCACAAGTAATACCCGGCCTGGCGAGGGCGGGGCTGGGGGGACCCACAACGTGTCACAACATCGCATTGAGGTGCGCGGGGAATCCCCCTGTGACAAGCAAAGATAGGGGAGATTCGCTCTGTTGCCATGTATGACGTCAGGCCATTTTGACAGGGCAGGACCCTGCAACGACCTCACGTTGAAGTGTGCAGGGATTCACCCCCGGTGATGAGCGAAACCGGGGGAGGTTCGCTCGTCACTATATCCGACATCAGGTTTGTCTTGACATGAAAAGGCCCTGCGTTTAGAAGGATTTCTCAGACTGACAGCCTTGTATAAAACGTACCCATACGAGGCATTTCTGGGACCCTGAGAAGCAGCGGCAGCTGTGCGCATGTTTATCGCTGAAAGCAGACACGGAACCAGCCACCGCTTGGGCTTTGTTATTTAAAACACGGCGACACAAGAGCCACTGCAACTCAACCTCACAAAAGGCGGGGGGGGGGGGGGGGGTTAACCATATAATTTCTCATTCTCATGGTCAGTCCCGGTCACATAAGGACCTGGGAAAAAGCCAACTGACATGAGAGATGTTTTATCGGGCCGCTTACGTTTTCTATCAGAGTTAGTAACGCGGCCCAGAGCCAGAGGAGGAACAGAGCCCATACGTATAAAATACTAGGGGATGAACGATGAGCAGACACAGCTGAATGAAGGCGCTGATCTACTCTCTGAGAAGACCTGCGCACATCATGTTTGATTAGACACACACCTGCCGGGGTCTGTCGGTATTTCGGGCCTTCAGGAGGCGAAATTACTGCTTGTTTGCCACACAAATGCCGTTAGGCCAAACGGATCTTCAGAATTTTCAGAGAAGAAAACATTTGCACAGATGTGGAGGACCCGGGTGTTATCCTGGCCTCCACAGCACATCTCGTCTTCCTTTGCGCCCTCGGGTGCCCTGGGGGGCAGGGGTCTTCGCGCCGCCGGTCGGGGGTCTCGCAGCAGATGCGGACTCGCTCTCCCCTCTGGCTGCGGGTGTGGAATGGCGCAGGAAGTCTGGGTCTTGCAGGCCGCCGACACCTCCTCATTGGATGAACCAAACAGTCCATCCTCGGAGAGGGGGGCCATGAGGAGTGGAATCTTCCTCCCCTCTTCCAGGGACGACTGCTCTAGCCACATATGTCTGTGCATCAGGGTTGTTCCCCGAGGCTATAGCCTGCAGCGGTGTCAGGTGCAGTATAGCCCCAGACACTTGGGCGAGGGTCTCTGCGTCATCAGGACCCAAGACCCCTCTGCCACCTTAGACATGAACGCGGCTAGCTGAGCAATGTTAGTTGCCGCTGCCAGGTTCTGTACCGCGGCAGTGTAGGCTTTTATCAGCCCACACCGCCACCCTCCGAGCCGAATCACCTCTCGGCATCAGCTTCCGGTCGGGGTGCCACATCATCTCCGGGCAAAGGATCGAGCCGAGCGGCTTGTCTAATCGCGGTATGCCAGACCTAAGCCCTTTGACCCGGCATTCCACCTGTGTAAAGGGCAGATAGGCCTTGGTCAGGCCCTTGACACTCGACACCACCTGTCCTTTAGCGACATATGGGTCGATTGGGGGGAAACCCGGGCACAGTGGGTCCTGCCTGCTGCACGGGTCCCCTCGGAAAAGGTCCCCCACCATGCCATCGGGGACAGGCATCGGCGGGGGCAGAGGGAGTGGGACCCCATTGGCTGCGGCCGCAGCCGCCATAATACTGGGGAAGACGAGCAACAGCCTTAACTTCCCCCTGGCCCGGGAGTGGTTCTCCCCGCGCGGCCGGGGTTATTAGCCCCGGTGCGCCAAACGCAGGGTTATATTCCACCTCCACAGACTGCCCGCCGCTCACGCTTCCCGATTGCTCTGTGCGCTGAGCGTAGGGTTCGACGCCACTCAACCTAGGGCCGGGGCTCCCTCTCCCGCGAGATGGGCTCACCAAGAACGTGGGGCGGCTCGAGCTCTCCCCGGGCTTCAACGATCTTCCGGAGAAGGATCGCCGGTTCAGGGATACTCCACGACGAGCGGCGGACAACCAGCGCTGAATGCTCCTGAAAAGTCCTGAAAAGGAGTTTTTGGGTGGTGGAATATCCATCTTTAACTAACGGTAACAATAACCCGTGCTCTCAGCGCTGCAGGTGCTTGTGAACAGCATTTTCGAGTGAAAAAACGAGGAAGGGTGAGCATGGCCACTACACCGGGTTATATACTACCGGAAGTAGACGTGGCTAAGTTGATGTACGGTGCATGAAAGGTTTTTTCAATGTGCGCCATAGGCGCGAGCATAGTCCAATAGGCGAAGCAAGACATGGAGCCAGTAGGAAATATAACCAATGATCTGTTGAACATTACAGATCAAGACTTGATAGTCTAACAATGGCATAGCCGTCAGTGCTGAAATCGAATCATGACCATAAAATCGAAAGTTAGATTGAATCGTGGATTTGGAGTATTCTGACGGCATACAAAATCACACAACATATACAATCATAACAATTAGACAAGTAAGGATATCAATCAATTAAAACATGTACTGTACAACTTGATTGACAATGGTTGGAGATCAAGGTTTTAAACTCTGCCACAGAAGGGAGAATCTCAAGCTTTAACTTTCTAAGACCCACAAAGACCCATTTTAGGGTTGACAGGGGATCTTTAGGGGGAGATAGCAGGTCAACAGTAGATCTTTAGGGGGAGATAGGAGATCAACACTAGATGATCTTTAGGGGGGGATAGCAGATCAACAGTAGATCTTTTTATTTATTTTTTTTAACTTCATCTTTTAGCGTTTATCGCTTTTCTGGTCAAGCATGACCGACAGATGCAGGGTGAAACGGGAGGGAGAACAGGGGAAGACATTCGGCAAATGACGGCGGGTCCGGGAATCGAACTCGGAGTCAACCAGATCCGTGACGCAGCACGGTATTTCCCAACGCTTTCGCGTCGAGGTACATGGTGAGCTACTGGAGCTCCCAACAGTAGATCTTTAGGGGGAGATAGCAGGTCAACAGTAGATGATCTTTAGAAGGAGATAGCAGGTCAACAGTAGATATTTAGGGGAGATAGCAGATCAACAGTAGATCTTTAGGAGGAGTTAGCAGGTCAATAATATATTATGTTTAGGGGGAGATAGCAGGTCAACAGTAGATATTTAGGGAGAGATAGCAGGTCAACAGTAGATGATCTTTAGAAGGAGATAGCAGGTCAACAGTAGATATTTAGGGGAGATAGCAGATCAACAGTAGATCTTTAGGGGGAGATAGCAGGTCAACAGTAGATCTTTAGGGGGAGATAGCAGGTCAACAGTAGCTGATATTTAGGGAGAGATAGCAGGTCAACAGTAGATGATCTTTAGGAGGAGACAGCAAGTCAACAGTAGATGATCTTTAGGAGGAGATAGCAGGTCAATAGTAGATGATATTTAGAGGGAGACAGCAGGTCAACAGTAGCTGATCTTTAGGTGGAGTTAGCATATCAACAGTAGATCTTTAGGGGGAGATAGCAGGTAAACAGTAGATCTTTAGGGGGAGATAGCAGGTCAACAGTAGCTGATCTTTAGGTGGAGTTAGCATATCAACAGTAGATCTTTAGGGGGAGATAGCAGGTCAACAGTAGGTATTTAGGGGGAGATAGCAGGTCAACAGTAGATGGTCTTTAGGGGGAGATAGCAGGTCAACAGTAGATCTTTAGGGGGAGATAGCAGGTCAACAGTAGCTCTTTAGGGGGAGATAGCAGGTCAACAGCAGATCTTTAGGGGGAGATAGCAGGTCAACAGCAGATCTTTAGGGGGAGATAGCAGGTCAACAGCAGATCTTTAGGGGGAGACAGCAGGTCAACAGTAGATCTTTAGGAGGAGATAGCAGGTCAACAGTAGATGATCTTTAGGGGGAGATAGCAGGTCAACAGTAGATCTTTAGGAGGAGACAGCAGGTCAACAGTAGATCTTTAGGAGGAGATAGCAGGTCAACAGTAGATATTTAGGGGGAGACAGCAGGTCAACAGTAGATCTTTAGGAGGAGATAGCAGGTCAACAGTAGATCTTTAGGAGGAGACAGCAGGTCAACAGTAGATCTTTAGGAGGAGATAGCAGGTCAACAGTAGATGATCTTTAGAAGGAGATAGCAGGTCAACAGTAGATATTTAGGGGAGATAGCAGATCAACAGTAGATCTTTAGGGGGAGATAGCAGGTCAACAGTAGATCTTTAGGGGGAGATAGCAGGTCAACAGTAGCTGATATTTAGGGAGAGATAGCAGGTCAACAGTAGATCTTTAGGAGGAGATAGCAGGTCAACAGTAGCTGATATTTAGGGGAGATAGCAGGTCAACAGTAGATATTTAGGGGGAGATAGCAGGTCAACAGTAGATGATCTTTAGGGGGAGATAGCAGATCAACAGTAGATGATCTTTAGGGGGAGATAGCAGATCAACAGTAGATCTTTAGGAGGAGTTAGCAGGTCAACAGTAGATGATATTTAGGGGGCAGACAGCAAGTCAACAGTAGATTATCTTTAGGAGGAGTTAGCAGGTCAATAGTATATTATGTTTAGGGTGAGATAGCAGGTCAACAGTGGATGATCTTTAGGAGGAGACAGCAAGTCAACAGTAGATGATCTTTAGGAGGAGATAGCAGGTCAATAGTAGATGATATTTAGAGGGAGACAGCAGGTCAACAGTAGCTGATCTTTAGGTGGAGTTAGCATATCAACAGTAGATCTTTAGGGGGAGATAGCAGGTAAACAGTAGATCTTTAGGGGGAGATAGCAGGTCAACAGTAGCTGATCTTTAGGTGGAGATAGCATATCAACAGTAGATCTTTAGGGGGAGATAGCAGGTCAACAGTAGGTATTTAGGGGGAGATAGCAGGTCAACAGTAGATGGTCTTTAGGGGGAGATAGCAGGTCAACAGCAGATCTTTAGGAGGAGACAGCAGGTCAACAGTAGATCTTTAGGGGGAGATAGCAGGTCAACAGTAGATGATCTTTAGAAGGAGATAGCAGGTCAACAGTAGATATTTAGGGGAGATAGCAGGTCAACAGTAGATCTTTAGGGGGAGATAGCAGGTCAACAGTAGCTGATATTTAGGGAGAGATAGCAGGTCAACAGTAGATCTTTAGGAGGAGATAGCAGGTCAACAGTAGCTGATATTTAGGGGAGATAGCCGATCAACAGTAGATCTTTAAGGGGAGATAGCAGGTCAACAGTAGGTCTTTAGGGGAGATAGCAGGTCAACAGTAGATGATCTTTAGGAGGAGATAGCAGGTCAATAGTAGATGATATTTAGAGGGAGACAGCAGGTCAACAGTAGCTGATCTTTAGGTGGAGATAGCAGATCAACAGTAGATCTTTAGGGGGAGATAGCAGGTAAACAGTAGATCTTTAGGGGGAGATAGCAGGTCAACAGTAGCTGATCTTTAGGTGGAGATAGCATATCAACAGTAGATCTTTAGGGGGAGATAGCAGGTCAACAGTAGATGGTCTTTAGGGGGAGATAGCAGGTCAACAGCAGATCTTTAGGGGGATATAGCAGGTCAACAGTAGATCTTTAGGAGGAGACAGCAGGTCAACAGTAGATCTTTAGGGGGAGATAGCAGGTCAACAGTAGATCTTTAGGGGGAGATAGCAGGTCAACAGTAGATGATCTTTAGAAGGAGATAGCAGGTCAACAGTAGATATTTAGGGGAGATTGCAGATCAACAGTAGATCTTTAGGGGGAGATAGCAGGTCAACAGTAGATCTTTAGGGGGAGATAGCAGGTCAACAGTAGCTGATATTTAGGGAGAGATAGCAGGTCAACAGTAGATCTTTAGGAGGAGATAGCAGGTCAACAGTAGCTGATATTTAGGGGAGATAGCCGATCAACAGTAGATCTTTAAGGGGAGATAGCAGGTCAACAGTAGATGATCTTTAGGGGGAGATAGCAGGTCAACAGTAGATATTTAGGGGGAGATAGCAGGTCAACAGTAGATCTTTAGGAGGAGATAGCAGGTCAACAGTAGATATTTAGGGGAGATAGCAGATCAACAGTAGATCTTTAGGGGGAGATAGCAGGTCAACAGTAGATATTTAGGGGAGATAGCAGATCAACAGTAGATCTTTAGGGGGAGATAGCAGGTCAACAGTAGATCTTTAGGGGGAGATAGCAGGTCAACAGTAGATCTTTAGGAGGAGATAGCAGGTCAACAGTAGCTGATATTTAGGGGAGATAGCAGATCAACAGTAGATCTTTAGGGGGAGATAGCAGGTCAACAGTAGGTCTTTAGGGGAGATAGCAGGTCAACAGTAGATGATCTTTAGGGGGAGATAGCAGATCAACAGTAGAACTTTATGGGGGAGATAGCAGATCAACAGTAGATCTTTAGGAGGAGTTAGCAGGTCAATAATATATTATGTTTAGGGGGAGATAGCAGGTCAACAGTAGATGATATTTAGGGGGCAGACAGCAAGTCAACAGTAGATTATCTTTAGGAGGAGTTAGCAGGTCAATAGTATATTATGTTTAGGGTGAGATAGCAGGTCAACAGTAGATGATCTTTAGGAGGAGATAGCAGGTCAACAGTAGATGATCTTTAGGAGGAGACAGCAAGTCAACAGTAGATGATCTTTAGGGGGAGATAGCAGGTCAACAGTAGATCTTTAGGGGGAGATAGCAGGTCAATAGTAGATGATATTTAGAGGGAGACAGCAGGTCAACAGTAGCTGATCTTTAGGTGGAGTTAGCATATCAACAGTAGATCTTTAGGGGGAGATAGCAGGTAAACAGTAGATATTTAGGGGGAGATAGCAGGTCAACAGTAGCTGATCTTTAGGTGGAGTTAGCATATCAACAGTAGATCTTTAGGGGGAGATAGCAGGTAAACAGTAGATATTTAGGGGGAGATAGCATATCAACAGTAGATCTTTAGGGGGAGATAGCAGGTCAACAGTAGGTATTTAGGGGGAGATAGCAGGTCAACAGTAGATGGTCTTTAGGGGGAGATAGCAGGTCAACAGCAGATCTTTAGGGGGAGATAGCAGGTCAACAGTAGATGATCTTTAGGGGGAGATAGCAGGTCAACAGTAGATCTTTAGGAGGAGACAGCAGGTCAACAGTAGATCTTTAGGAGGAGATAGCAGGTCAACAGTAGATCTTTAGGAGGAGATAGCAGGTCAACAGTAGATCTTTAGGGGGAGATAGCAGGTCAACAGTAGATGATCTTTAGAAGGAGATAGCAGGTCAACAGTAGATATTTAGGGGAGATAGCAGATCAACAGTAGATCTTTAGGGGGAGATAGCAGGTCAACAGTAGATCTTTAGGAGGAGATAGCAGGTCAACAGTAGATCTTTAGGGGGAGATAGCAGGTCAACAGTAGATGATCTTTAGAAGGAGATAGCAGGTCAACAGTAGATATTTAGGGGAGATAGCAGATCAACAGTAGATCTTTAGGGGGAGATAGCAGGTCAACAGTAGATCTTTAGGGGGAGATAGCAGGTCAACAGTAGCTGATATTTAGGGAGAGATAGCAGGTCAACAGTAAATCTTTAGGAGGAGATAGCAGGTCAACAGTAGCTGATATTTAGGGGAGATAGCCGATCAACAGTATATCTTTAAGGGGAGATAGCAGGTCAACAGTAGGTCTTTAGGGGGAGATAGCAGGTCAACAGTAGATGATCTTTAGGGGGAGATAGCAGGTCAACAGTAGATCTTTAGGGGGAATAGCAGATCAACAGTAGATGAACTTTAGGGGGAGATAGCAGATCAACAGTAGATCTTTAGGGGGAGATAGCAGATCAACAGTAGATATTTAGGGGGAGATAGCAGGTCAACAGTAGATCTTTAGGGGGAGATAGCAGGTCAACAGTAGATGATCTTTAGGGGGAGATAGCAGGTTAAAGGAGTTGAGTTGAGAGGAGGTGAGGTTGGAGATGAGTGTGTGTAGAAAGAGATTGTTGTTAATGGAGTGTTGTAAGGTGAGAGGTAATAAGAGGAGAGGTAATAGGCGAGAAGGTGTTCATTGTGTACTGGACCCTAGACTGGCTGAGAAACCCCCTTGTGTACTGACCCTGGACCGGACGACTACTCTGAGTATTGAACAATCCTTTTTTTGTACGAGAGCCTGTTTTTGTGTTTTGACCATCTGACTGTATTAGGACCATTCGATTTTTGCCCATCGGACTATATTCTGCCTGTAATCAATAAATATTCTTATTGATTGATATTGCACTTGTGTGGACAATTGAATCTGTTTGTTTTTGAACCGTGACGAGTCTGAACCCCACCAGGCTCGTCACAATATATATAGTTTTGAGCTTGTCTCTGCTTTCTCCCTTATGCTAATAGCCTTTACTGTAAGTAACATAGATATCAGTAACTGTTTTGGGTGGAGACATTTGCTTATCATAACTAGAGAATGTTACAAAAATTTGTATTCATTACCAGAATAAATTAAGTAAGGATGAAGTAAAGATAAAGTCTGAAATATGACGAATATTTCTAGAAAGTATGAAGTGTATTTCAAGCAGAATGGATAATACAGTATGACATTTTAGAAAGTATAACAACTGTATTTCAAGCAGAATGAATAATACAGTATGACATTTTAGAAAGTAACAACTGTATTTCAAGCAGAATGAATAATACAGTATAACATTTTAGAAAGTATCAACTGTATTTCAATGTGCATGAAACCTCACATGAGATAGCCTTAATTAATTTAAATTTCAACTGCCACTTTCTAGCCTCAATGCATTTCAAAGAGAGGGGCGCATAGCCCACCAAAAGTACATTAGCAGCAAGATTGTTGAATTCAAATGGCCCACATGAAGTCTCATGCACATAAAGAATTACGTATCTTAAAGGGACAGGCACAGAAATTAGCCTTATACATTTCCACTGGGAGAAACACACATAAAGTACACACACACACACACACACACACACACACACACACACACACACACACACACACACACACACACACACACACACACACACACACACACACACATGGGAGGTGTCAATGAACTCAGTAGACTTCTACTTTCATTGGTCTAGAATGAAGCAGGGCGCTTGTATCCTTTCGGCAACCAACCCTCCCTTCCGCGTTGCTCTGATTGGCCAGCGATCTACGCTCCACCCACGCGCGCATGCGCATGAGCCCCGATGAGCCCCTCAGGCAGGCAGGAATACTAAACTCGAGTTCACCTAATTTATACAAATGGAAGTATTGATTTCGCCGTAACGAATCATTAAAAAAAGATACTGGAATATGTTGTTTCTTTACACATATGTTGGATTATGTAATTGGTTTGTCATGACAAACCAATAAAAAATTGCGAATTAACCGGTGGTTAATATCCCTGTGGCTGTGGTGTGGTTGTAGGCACGAAAATGCAGCTCGAACTACCTGTTATATTAAATTAATTGATTGCTGTTTAACTTGTCCGTGTCCAGTCCTTTCGATTAGCCCCACCGTTCATTGTAAACAATGATGCATGTAATTATATTAAGGCTACTGTGTGTTGTTGTAGCTATGTTAATATAATAGGATACCCACCGGTTAATTCGCGATTGTTTTATTGGTTTGTCATGACAAACCAATTACATAATCCAACATATGTGTAAAGAAACAACATATTCCAGTTAACGGTATATTTTTTTAATGATTCGTTACGGCGAAGTCAATACTTCCATTTGTATAAATTAGGTGAACTCGAGTTTAGTATTCCTGCCTGCCTGAGGGGCTCATCGGGGCTCATGGGCATGCGCGCGCGGGCGGGCGGAGCGTAGATCGCTGGCCAATCAGAGCAACGCGGAAGGGAGGGTTGGTTGCCGAAAGGATACAAGCAACCATGGCCCCATGATTTTCGTCTTTTGCCAGAATAGCAATCTCAAATATATAAATCACGGAACTGCAAATTTCCCATAATGTGGGCGTGTTCCTTTCAGTTTTTTAGTTCATTAATAGTAGGTTTATATCTTTGAGATTGCTATTCTCGCAAAAGATGAAGATTATTAGAATTTCTCTTTTAAGCTGCAACAACTATTTTCTGACCACTAGAGGGGAGCAAGTCACCACTGTAAACAAATAATGTCTTACACAAAACAAAATCCTCATCACATATAAACATAAAACTAACTCACTAGGAGATTTGATGAGAAAAAGGTATGTTTTTTTTTTTACAATGGATTACTAGATGTCAACTACAATACATAACCTTATCTTGGACATTTCCTGGTTGTTAAACAAGTTAAATACTTGACATTACTTTACAGAAAATAGTTATTGCAGCTTTAAATTATCCTCTCTTACTAAACCTGTAGCACCTTGGTACAACAAAGTAAGTATCACAACAACAACTTGGTAAAAACTCAGTGTCACATAGTCTTGTGACCGATCGAAGAGGATCAGTGGTCATGCTTTGAGGCTCCAAAGTAGCTGGACGCGTCTTCGGGGTGGACGTCGGCAGGGGATGACACTGACACAAACAGCTCGTCTCCGGCGCGCAGTTCAAACAATCCCCCCTGGCGGACAGTCTGGGCGCTGCGCTCCTCCGTGGTCCAGGAGGAGCACTTGGTAGCCACTCCCTTGAGCAGTGTGATAGGCTTCCCGTACGACGTCTTCTTGTTCACACAGAGAACTAACTGATGGCTATAATGTTGAGATGCCTCGTGCACGGATGTTGGGACGTAGCTGAAGTACACCTAGAAAAAAAGACAAGACAATCCAAAGTCTTAACTTTCTGAGACGCTATTTTTGTCTTTTTAGGATTGACAGGGGATCTTCAGGGGGAGATCAGGGCCGGTTCTAGCCATAGGCAGTATAGGCAAATGCTAAGGGCGCCACCACCTGGGGGGGGGGGGGGGGGAAGAAAAATGTTTTTATTTTTTTTAATAATTATTCCTTTTTTTGTATACTAATACTACTAGTTATTTCGAAATACTGACGTCTTATCTATAGTACAGGTCCAACATTTATAACAATCCCATGGAAAATTTTAACGTCCCCCCGGTCCTGCTCCACAACCCCCATATGTCCATGGACATTTTCCCCCCGGTACTGCGTCACAACCCTCATCTGTCCATGGACATATCCCTTAACTGAACTACGGCTCTCAACCACCAGGTGGCCTAGTTCAGTGTATTCATCTTTGTTAGCTTTTACTTATTAATGTCCTGTCTGTCATCACTAATCTGTTGTGTGTTCATCTGTTGTCGGTGCTGTGCACCGTTGTCTAATTTAGTTTTGTCTCCCTTGTGTTGTATTATATGCGTTTGGTCTGGTTATGTTTTGTATAGTACCTTGTGTTGTTTTCTGTTTAGTCATCTCCCCAGCTGTGTGTCATTCACTAATCATCCTCTTGTCTCTAATTAGTCCCTGTATTTAAGTGTGGTTGGCCCAGCAGTCCTTTGCTGGGTCATTACTTTTGTTTGCTGTCACTGTCGTGAGTACTCTGTGTAGTTGTGTTTATTTAGTTTTGAGACCACGGTCTCTCTTTTCTTTTCTAGTTTCTAAGTGTTCCTTTTTATATTATGCTCCGTGTTTCACAATTAAAGTGCACATTATTTTGAAAGAGCCAACCACGCATTCCGCCTCCTGTCAATTCTCTCCACGTGTATCTGCTGCAATTGGGTTCCACACACCACCATGTAACCAAACGTTCCAATTGTAACAGAAAATGAGTGTTTTACAATGGCTCATTCACAATGGCTCATTCAGCGCGAGCGAGAAATTCTCCAAACAAACAACTTCTTCGTCTTCTTTAGGGGGAGATAGCAGGTCAACAATAGATGATCTGGGGAGATAGCTGGTCAACAGTAGATGGTCTTTAGGGGGAGATAGCAGGTCAACAGTAGATGATCTTTAGGAGGAGATAGCAGGTCAGCAGTAGATGATCTTTAGGGGGAGATAGCAGGTCAACAATAGATCTTTAGGGGGAGATAGCAGGTCAACAGTAGATCTTTAGGGGGAGGTAGCAGGTCAACAATAGATGATCTTTAACCCTTTCACTACCACACTACAGAAGGTTACCCTTTCACTACCACACTACAGATGGTTAACCTTCTGTAGTGTGGTAGTGAAAGGGTTAACCTTCTGTAGTGTGGCAGTGAAAGGGTTAACCATCTGTAGTGTGGTAGTGAAAGGGTTAACCTTCTGTAGTGTGGTAGTGAAAGGGTTAACCTTTTGTTGTGTGGCAGTGAAAGGGTTAAGGGGAGATAGCAGGTCAACAGTAGATGGTCTTTAGGGGGAGATAGCAGGTCAACAGTAGATATTTAGGGGGAGATAGCAGGTCAACAGTAGATCTTTAGGGGGAGACAGCAGGTCAACAGTAGATCTTTAGGGGGAGATAGCAGGTCAACTGTAGATCTTTAGGGGGAGACAGCAGGTCAACAGTAGATCTTTAGGGGGAGATAGCAGATCAACAGTAGATCTTTAGGGGGAGATAGCAGATCCACAGTAGATCCACATAGAAGTGGTTACATCATCTGAAAGCTGGGAACCAGGGCCCTCATTTATCAATGCTGCGTACGCACAGATATGTGCGTAAACCGTGCGTACGATAATTTCTAAGCAAAGTGGGGGATTTATCAATATGTATATCTAAGCACAGCTCAGACATGGTACATGGCACCAATTGGCAGAATAGGAAGACTGCAACAGCGGAATAAGCTTTCATGCATTAGAGTTCCATCACCGACGTGTTCGGTATGACTCATAATTAATTATAGTTAATTGTAAAATACATGAGTGATTGTAATTATAGTCAAACCCTATACATAGCATTTAGAATAGGTATTTCCGAATGAATGCAGCATGGTGTATCTTGCATTATCGGAAGACTTCTCTCTATTTGCAGAGAGAATATAAGGAGAGTCCGCTACCCAGGACACAAATTGGAGCATGAAACAATGCGCACAAATGCCATCCCCGTGCACATTCAAGTCCTCTCCACCCTGGGATTCTTCTCAGCGTGAGTTTGGAGATCGCTCAGGCATTTCCCAACATCATCGGAGCAATAGAATATACCCATCAATAAACAAATTCAGTTATGTGAATAGAAAGAGATTCTACTCGGTCAATGTACAGATAATCTGCAATGCAGATTTGGCTGATGCGTTTCCAGGGTTTCCCATTAATTACCTAGACTGTGGCGGCCACAGTTGTATAATGAACTTTTTTTTTATCTTTTTTTAAATATAAAGTTTGCCAATAGGGATGTATCAGTAGTATTGGCAGTGGTAGTAGTCGTAATAGTAATATATTTTTTAATAAAAAAAAAATAAACCAGTTCAACACAGGTAACCACTTTTGCTTAATTTCTTTGATGGCTCAAATGTATGCTCTAGTCCAGTGGTTCCCAAACCTCTTCTCGAGGCACCCCAGCCGTTCCATGCATTTGTTAAATTCCACCACCAGCACACCTTGATTCAACTAATAAAGGGCTAGTTAAGTTGAATCAGGTGTGGTATGGTATGGTATGGTATTTATTTTAGACAACAAAACATCGTTCCTGGCACGGCTCCACTGAACTCATCCTCCCGTCCTGACCTCGTCCTTGATTTCACAGCAGAAGGGGATGATACATGCAGCTTGAGCCAAATTGCTGCCATATGATTAAAATTGGGTTAATTTAGATTAATCATACCTATATGACCTATTGGCATGGTATGGTGGCATATCTATTTTCACGTCCCTAATTTCCTTTGTGATGTCCAGAATGGTCTGAGACCGCGACTGTTCGTCTGCGTGGTTGGTAACAAGTCTCTCAAGAATAGTCTTCAGGTACGATTGTTCACCAGTATGGTAGATCTCGCTCCTCTCCAACATAGACTTAGAGCTCAATTGTTCATCACATCGCAGAGTGTTAAGGTCAGCGATCTTTTTGTACAGTCCCACTTGGTTGTCTTTCATCCCGGCCATGTCCTTAGCCATGGGATCAAGCTTCCTCCGAATTAGATTAAGGCAGTACCAGATCCAACTGCTGACGGCGCCCAAACCAAGCAGCATGACAATTAGAAGATATACGTCTTCAACATCGTTTATCTCCAGCGGAAAAAAGCATATCGCATTACATTTTCCATATGTATTGATCGTGTATCCCGCCTGATAGCTCCCGAGTGGGCAGAGTGGATCTTCCACATTCTGCTTCCTCGTAGAGAATATGCGATCAATCGCTGTAAAAGCCCAGCTTACTAGATCCATATTACGGTTTAAAGTTGAGTTGTTTCTGTTGTAAAAAGAAAAGGTATTTAGCCAGCACGGCCGAATGGTTCCAGGGAGGGATGGTTCCAGGGAGGAATAGGAGCTGTAGGAGGCTGGCACGGACGTCCGCAGGGGGATAAGAGAAAGACCTTGAGTTGGTCTTGTGGAGCGTGTGCTGGTGGTGGAATTTAACAAATACATTGAATGGCTGGGGTGCTTCGAGGAGAGGATTGGGAAGCACTAGTCTAGTGGATTTTGTGTTTTGAGTACAAAGTTCATCATAGATCTAGCCTCTTTATTTTGCTCTCAAAGTGCACCAGTTTGATGCATTTAACTTTAAAGTGTACAAAAAAAAAAAGTTCCAGGGGGGCATGCCCCCGGACCCCCCTAGAGGGTCGGAGGTTCACCCCCCATAGTCGGAAAATCCTGTGGGAAACACTGCTTTCATAGTGCAGAACAGTTTTGTGGGCCTGCTTCTCCATGGAGACGCTGTTGAAGACGGATGGCTTATTGGTGAGCGTTACCCATTCAGGCCTAATTTTTTTTTATTCAATTGTAATGTTATTACTGGGGTATCTGTAATATCACTTAAATGTAGAATCACTTTTATTCTCAAAAAATATTTAAAATCATAAACAAATAAAAAAACTGAATATTATTTTGTGTCATGTTTCCAAATAACATTGTTCACAATGAAATGGTTTCTACCTAAAATGTGTTAATTAGATGACCTCCATGATCAATCTCGCTCTCAGTGACGTTTATCTTTATCGTTAGCGTATAGCCATTATTTCCATATTCCACAAACAGGCATGTTCCCATGGGGGTATTTAATTACCATATTATGGTTGATTAGGTAGATTCTGTATGCAAATACTTATAATTGTGCACAAGCATAGATTGTTACACTCCCAGACCTGCACAAGGTTGGGAGAGGCAACCCCACATTGACAGTAGGGACAATAGGAGTTACTGTCCCACACAGGGGATTGATGGTGGTGTTATAGCGCCATCTGGTGTTCACCTGCAGTTAATGCAGTCGGTGAAGATGCTCGCTGATTGCATTCGAAATATACTGTTGTTACAATTAGGTTATTTATTACAAGTGTTATCTGTTTAGGTTGTTCTTTGTGTTTGGTATTCTTCTCCTGTGTGTTGTATTAGTTCAGTCCTTGTTCTGGTGTTGTTGATTATTGTATTAGTTTTAGTGCCTTCTTCCCCCAGGTGTTTTCCTTTAGTAATCAGTGTTAATTAGTGTCTGTATTTATTGCTTGTGGTTTGTTGGGATCATTGTGGCGTCATTGTCTCCTCGTTTTCCCCGTGTCGTGCCTGCCTTCCCTGTTGATGTCTAATGAGTTCATGCCTGTCTACCCCTGTCGTTTTCTTGTTTTCCTTCGTTGTTTAGTAGTACTAGTTCCTTTCGTTTGTTTTGTATTTTGATTGAGTCAGTAAACTTCCCTTCTTTAAGCATCACCCATCGTCTCTGCCTCCGTTCCTTCCTCCTTGTCTGCAAACTGTGTTCTCACCTTCATCTTCAGCCCCAACCGTAACAATAGACGGTAAGAACAATTGGTATTTATCAACACAGAGTGTGGTATGACCTGTGCACGCACGTTTGATAAATCCCGATTTTTCTGTGCGTAGAGACATTCTAAATTCTGTCCGTAGGAACGAAAATAGAACACTTTCTATGCATTATTGATAAATGAGGGCCCAGAAGATTCATTTGAGAAGCAGCACTATGTGGCTATCTGTGTATCTGTAGGATCTGTAAAGGTTAGAGTGTATAAGGGCTTAGAACATTATGATATCTGTATCTGTAAAGGTTAGGGTGTATAAGGGCTTAGAACATTATGATCAGTATGATGGCCATTCCCAGGCTCAATTATGTCTCATAAGTTGTTGCAGCAATTTTTGGGTTGATACCATTTGTTGACCAAAAATGTAAAACATTTTGACCACTCGAGAATTGATAAACATGGTAGAAGATCCCTCCATAATAACACAGTAAGATACCAAGACCTTGAGGAAACCATAGAAAATTCATGCTGTGATTTGGTTTCAAAAACCTTTGACATTTGGTGATTTCTATAAGAATTTTTTGGTGCTTGTGGAAATTGCTCCAAAACCCCCCTTATGGTCAATAAACATAGGAAACGAAACCTAGGAATTCTTTGAACAACCTAGGTCTCTAGTTGGTCCGTGTATGGACTGGCCATCAATGAAAAAACAAAACAACTTTTGTTTAAAATGAAAAACCTTTAATCCCCCCCCCCGTTTTTTTTTGTCAGAATAAAAAGAAATTAAATGAGGGGACAAAATAAATCGTCCAATTTAGTTTTTTGCAAATTCCATTTATAATATATTTTTTTCTAATTTATGAATGAAGAAAGGCAGCCAGGCAACCAATTTCCTTTTCTGAAACCAAAATTGGAAACTGGAAAAAAAAGTATATCAAAGCATTTTCTGACATAAAATTTAAATGATAGAAAAATGCTTGAAATTTTCTTTTTTCATTCAACAGTTTACATTGTTTGAATATGTAATATATGTACTTATTTCTAATATGTAGGCCTGCACATTATATATAATAGTCATAAAACAAATTGAACATTTATATAAATAATCTAGAAGGTATTTAAAAAAAAAAAAAAAAGGCAGTGTAAACAATATAACGTTAGGTTATGACTATAACCAAGTTCTGTTAGTAGTGGTGACGCTCGGCGTCACTCATGCACTGTCCTCGCACGTGCACGCGCACTGAATAAAATTCCACAATGTACCTTTATCCCAGTATTCGTCTGACCACACCCCTCATTAGCTTACCTTCATAAGCAGGTGTGTGGCCATCTGCTCTCCTCCTTCCCAAGCTTTCACCACAAGGTGAGATCAAGGGCTGCAGCGGCGTCGGACGCCGAGTGTCACCACTATTAACAGAACTTGGTTATAGTCATAACCTAACGTTCTGTATCATATGGCTCTCGCTCGGCGTCACTCATGAACAAGGGAGGCCGAGCGAGAGCCATCGGCCGACAAATACACCCCGCTTAAGGCCCCCCACAACCATCAGATCAGGGAGGACCGA
This sequence comes from Notolepis coatsorum, assembly GCF_963971535.1. NCBI lineage: Eukaryota > Metazoa > Chordata > Actinopteri > Aulopiformes > Paralepididae > Notolepis > Notolepis coatsorum. The sequence goes on along the minus strand of NC_140171.1, from coordinate 166,531,600 downwards.
GCCCCCCCGACCCCCCCTAATGGAGGGCATCCCCCCTATTGGAGGTTCCCGGGAGGGCGACGGACCCGACCGTGCGAAGAGGCACTCAAGCAACTCAACGCACAGGGTGAGCAGACCGTGGCCTGACCACACGACTACACACACGCACAACCCGCATGCCACCCGGGAACGAACGGAGGGAACAACCTCGTTACTGCCCCCAGAATCACGGGGTCAAGGGCAAACCCAACCCTGTGGCAAGGCCGTAGCAGCGGAGCGCGAAGGAAGGCCCAGACCCACCAAAGGGACTGGACCCCCTGGAACGGGGGCCCAGAGAACTCCATGATGCCAGCATCAAGACCCCACCAGGTGGTCACTTAGTGACCCCGCCCCCCACATCGCCAGCGTATTCGGACAAAGGCCCCTCAGCCGAGCGGGCCCTGTCCCCCCAATAGTACACCGCCTGGCACACTGACCCTGCAGTACAGGCAGTCAGCACGGCCGTAATAAACAAAGGCTTACCACGGAAGCAGGCAGCGCACTGGGGAAAAAACCAGGCAACAGGCTGTTAACCCGAGCCTGGAGACTGCGGACGAGACAGGCGCCAGAGGGGTCAGCTGAACACAGCTGCCCCGGTGGAAGGGGCGTATGCTGGCGTTGTCGTCACCATGACAAACCTCCCTCAAAGCGAAGGCTGACACAATTGGCAGACGTCATGAACGTGCAGGGGCACACTCAACCGGGCAACCCGGGAGTTGACACTGCACCGACACACCAGAGAACCAACCACCCAGTCATTACCCTATGCGGTGGTTGGTCCCATAACCCCTCAGGAAAAAACTCCAAAACGTACCTGCGGCACTACCGCAGTACCCGTGTTTCAGTTTCCAACAGGGTTATCCTGGGCCTACGGGTCAACGAAAACATTACTTCGGACCGGGCCCGGCAATACAGGGAGCACAGGGTCCCCCGAGGAGGTCAAAGACCACCCCAACAGGCCCCTCTTCGCCATGCGTAAGAGAAGAGCGAAAGAAATGGAGAACCAGCCCCAAGCACCCCGTACTTGGTATTCCCAGGAGGTCACCCAACCAAGTACTAACCAAGACCAACCTGCGTGGCGGCCGAGATCTGACGAGATCGGGCGTGTACAGGTTGGCACGGCCGTAAGCCATTACGACAGTGTAGAATACAATGTACCCAACAAGGGCTCCATAGCACTTAACCCTGTGACACCCGGACCGACCTGGCATTTTTCCCCCTGAAAAAAGCCCAAGTCCCTCAGGGTACCAGAACAGCAGATCTGCATCCCCGGCGGACAACAGGTTTAACTGATCCGGACCAGCGTGACCAGAACCAGTCCCGTGCCCTAACCACGCCGACATGCCAACTCCAGGAGAAGGGGCAGATATGCGTGTTGATCTTAAACATGAAAAGAAGGCGCCACCCAGACGTTCGGTGCGAACCGCGCCCGGCGGCCCACCCCCAGGGCGTGAGACCCTTCTACGTATGTTCAGATCCATTCCGTCATCATCCCCTGATATGAACGAGAATCCGTCGACAACCACACAGGTCGTCGGAAGAGGAAAAACCCCCATCCCAATTGCTTTATAAAAACGCTGTTTTAACCCCAAGCAACCAAGGCGCGCCAGTCAGTTGCTTAAGGGGAGACACTGCAGGTGAATAGGGTAAAAAAATTAACTAATAGATATCACAATGAAACTTCCCCAGTTGATTACTTATATTAAGACAAGACTTTTTTGCATTACAAGTTTTCTGAAATGGTATGTTTAAATATGCAAATGAGGCATGATCTACTTAAATATGCACTAATTTGCATATAATTCCAGGACAGAAATCTGAACATTGGATAAAGCCATTTTCAAAATTATAGTTTCATTTTGTTGACATATTAGAGCCAAAGGTTATTACAGAGGGGATTTTGGATATCTCTTTTTATCACTGCATAAATCAGAAAATACTCCATTCAGTAAATTTTTATGGTAAAATTCCATATTTCGCCATGTTTTTAGGAATAAAATGTGATATAAATCAGGGTATGAATGCGATATAAACAAACCCTTCTGTAAATACCTTCAGAACATAGATATGAATAGAACTGGAAGGTTTGGTGTATGTGAGTGCTACTGAAGTGAAGAGATTTCTGGCTCAGAGTATGAGGAAAAACGCTTAAAACTCATTTTTGGGAAAACGCCTTCAAAGTTCTGTATTGTAAAATGCCATACTTTTTGTTTTAAACAGATATTTACAAACACAATACCTAATCAAACCATTAGTAATAGACAACCTAAACACATGCCTGATAACTGAATAATAATAATAATGATGTTATTGAACTGAACAGAACTACACACAGGCTACAAACAGTGTAGTATAGTGTAGTACCCCCTAATAGGCAACAAATATTTGAATAGATATCACTATGAAACTTTCCCAATTTGTTATGTACATATAAACTAAGAAAAAATATATTGCAAGTTTTCTGAAATGTATGTTTATATATGCAAATGAGGCACTTCCCCATTAAATATGTGCACATTTATGGATGCAATAAGGCAAAATGATGTAAAATAAACAACTAAATGTGTGTTATTAATGTAACTGAGGGGTACAATTCCCTGACTGTATTGTTAGATATGATATTTAATACCACTACCTCATGTACTTTAACTTCTGGCCATCCAGTACAAGATATAAGTATGATGAACACTTTCCCACCTGATGAAACGAATCCACACAAATGTACCAAATCGAGGGTTTAATACAGCAAAAGGTGTATACAATGATCACTTAATTACATTTATGATTTGAAATATGAAATATGCACTTTTATGGCAAATGAGTATTCGTAGGTAAATCAACATTGAATGTCCAATCTCTGGTTACGCAGGGAGTAAGTATACAACCTGGAATATTTAGGAAACGATAGCGATGGTACTTAAATGATTATAGCTGGATACACTAAGGGGGGGGGGGGGGTGTCCCGCTGGTTGTAAGACAGTAGGAGGGGGGGGGTTAGAGAAGCCGCTGGCGGTATCCCATCTGGCCGACGGTGTCTTGGGAGAATCCAAAGTCTTGGACACGGTGCCCACAGAACCTCGGACCGCAGACGAATACAGCTGGACCCTCTGTGGACGGTAGCTGCCGGTCCACAACGGAGAGACGTGAGGCGACCTCACTGGGGTAGAGCGCCGTCTCACCTGGAGTCCTCTCCGGGGGGTAGTTCCAACACTCCGCAGTGTTGGCCTTTATCCATGGAATAATCAAAGCACCCAAAGCATAATCCAAGCCGTGGAAGGCTCGCCGTCGTCCGGGTAGAGTAATCCAATATACAGGTCCAGTCGCTCTTGGCCCGGAGCTCCTCGGATGCAAGCACCACTGGGGGTCTGCTCAGCCTGGTTAAGCGTCCAGATAACGTCAGGAACGATGGGGGTACTGATAACTTTAGAACTCTAACCGAACGATGCACCATACATAAATAGACTATTATTAGCTTAATAGAATACGTCCAACTCGACGGTATAGTGCCAAACTATGACTATTCAACTATTAATCTACACGATATCTCAATGCCTATTCTGGGCCAAGTAGGCCTTACTACACCGCACGTGCGTCGTGGGGAGGCTTTGCGTCTGTCACTCTGTTGGAGGGTAAAGAACTGGACTAAAAAGAAAGTTCTACTTTACTTGCGCCATATATATATGCGCTATGAACAAATAGTACCATTCGTATTTCGCCCGACATATTCCTGCGCGGAACCGGGGCTTGCCACGACATGTTAGGCGGCACGATTGAACTTGGACCTAGGGGTATGGCAACCTGGCGCCAGGTTCTCGTCCAATGGTAGAATGAAACTATTATGGGCTGTTTAGTAGACTAAAGGGATATTCAGTGCATATTGTACAATGAATATACAGGGGATATCAAACGATATACAAATACAATTAAATATATATATATAAATAAATATACATATTCGGTTTAATCTGATCCTTCACAACAATTAATGTTTTATTGTCACTAGTTTCATAGAAGACATGTTTAGGAAGCAAAATATAACAAAATCTCAAAATCAACAAAAAAAGTATATTTGACTATTCACCTGCAGTGTCTCGCCTTAATGTCCAACAGAACATCCCGAGCTAGCACTATGTGTGCGTCGGGTATATCCACATCAATAAATAGGCTATTTAGACCTTTCATTGAATCCCCAAGGCGCCCAGGGGAACGACAAGAGGGGTGAGATGCAACCAACTCCAACTCTTTATAATAATAAAGAAGAAGCATCAACAGTATAAACCCAAACTGCACAGCTGGGAGTAAAAACTGTTTACATTTTTACATCCAGTCACTCCTTTAGTCAGAGAGTATAGACCGAACTTTCCCAGAAGCCTTCCCACATGAGTCGTAGTTATGAAAAAGACATGTCAACTGTGAGTCACGTGACCAACTGACTCAAGTTTACACATAAAATCGAACGTAGCAGACTCGTAAGCCCTACGCTCTAACCCGACACTTTAACACCACAAACCTTACGTAAAGATCTTAACTCACGGAAGCCGTCGCCATAGCAACGTATATGCTATGACGGGGGGAAACCCTGTACACGACTCCTGTTTGTAATAGGAGTCGTGTCAGGACAACCCTCCCCCCCCCCCCCCCCCCCTCCCCTGCCAAGACGTTGAACGGCTCGGCCCTGACTGGCTCAGCAGAATGAGAAAAAATCTCCTAAACCAAGCAAGTGGGAAGGAGGGGTTTATTCGGCACCCCCTCACACAAACCCTTTTTCCCTACACACCAAAAACAACTGTAGCATTTTGAGACCTTCGGTAGAATGCCAATGTATAGCGTAAGCTAATACAATGCCCGCTACCCACAGACTGTGAACAGGATTTATAACAAAACAAGTTGTGTGTGTGTGAATCCTACACCCGCTTTCTATGTCGTACATAGCAAAACACTGACAGAGAGTAACGGCCAGGCCGTGGAACGTGTGTGTACGAGTATTACTGCAACTAACACAACAGTGTTGTGGATCAACATTACTTTGCTCAAGCAACGTAACATACCACCAGCTTCTACCTGCATGTGGAGCGTCAGGCTAAATAGAACCTTTCTATGACTGAGTGTATGCTTGCAGACCTTGCTTAATCTCGTAACACAACATGACTCATCTCTCAATGTAATAATGCAGATTCACATTTCGCAACCCTATCATATGTATTGTTGAAGAAACACACAGTTTGTTTGGCCAATAATATAGTCCCCTTTTTAGGGAACTTTTTATTTATTTTTACGGCACAAAATCATGAGGGGGCCGGGGAGGGTGTAGAGGGGACCACAGGGGGAAAAGTCACTTTAGCGGCGCCTGCTGCCTCGAGCCGCTCGAGTTTTGCCACCCCGAGAAGCCCCGGAGGGACGGTAGTGGATCGGCTGCTGGTCACGTCGTTCCCTACCGTCTCCTCCGGTCGTGGATGGGCCGGCGGCAGCAGAATCGCCGTCTCTCCTCCTGGCCTTCTTGGAGGGGCCAGCAGTGGCGGCGGAGGCAGTGGTAGGCACGGCGGAGGGAGCTCGACGTCGTGGAAGCCTTCTGACTCCACCGGCAAGGACGGGAGGCGGAAAATGGGGTTGGAGCACGGATCGCTCCTCTGCCATCTCTCTGCACGTTGCAGGGCCTTCCCGAATAGTCCAGCATCGGAGAGGTTGGCGGTCAGAAGAGGGGCTCTCTTCTTCTCTGGCACTCGAGCCTGCTCCAGCCAAAGGTGGCGCTGGGTCAGGGTGGCCAGGGCGCGCATTTTCCCCGAGGCTATGGCCTGCACCTGGGTAAGATGCAGGACAGCTCCTGCCGCCTGGGTGATCTGATCACATTTTACCTCGGTCAGACCCGTGCCGCCCGTCATTATCCCCGATACAAATCTTGCCAGCTGCGCGATGTTAGAAGCCACAGCCAGCGACTGTGTACCAGCGATAAATGACTGGTCACCCCAATATGCCAATCACCTAGCCGATCTTCCATGGAGAACCGGCTTGCATAATGGCCCCCACACCACATCCGGACAGAGGAGAGCGGCCATCGGCCTATCAAGCCGTGGCACGCCCTCTCTCATACCTTCGACCAACCCCGACACCCGCGTAACTGGTACGTAGGCGGGGGTAAGTCCCATGATGTGAGACACCGCCTGGCCCCGACGAACATAGGCCCCCATTGAGGGGAAAAATGGGTAGACAACGTCCACCCCTCTCACCGGGCGACGCTGCCAGAGATGACCTGAGATCATCAGGGGCAAGAGCAGGCAATGGCTGCGGCAGCGACACGCCGTTTGCAGCGGCAGCTACCGCCATGAGCTCGGGAAACAAAGCCTGCAGTTCCCCCTGCTGACTTTCCTCCACCGAACCCGCATCCCTCACATGCAGCAGGCTTCGACCGGTTGAGGAACCACAGTCTGATGTGGCTGATAGCAGGGCATCCTGCCGATGAGGCCGAGGTGGTTCCCCGACATCCTCGAACAAGGCGCCCCAAGGAGACATTTCTCCCCCCTCCGGTGTTTCCTGGACGGGAGGGATACTCGCCTCCACAGGGCCTTCAAACAAGAATCCGTCCGACTCTTCCATGTAATCCTCAGTTTCCACTGGGCATGCAGAGACCGACGCATCCTCGCTGGTCTCCAGCAATTCCCCAAACCCAGGCCGTTTGCGTCTGCAGGACACCATCTTGCGACGTGAACAGGCAGACGCGAAAAGTTTGCGTCGCAAATCCTCCGGAACCAAAAGAACCGGCCGCTCAACAACGGACGATTCCCTGGAACCAGAGTCAGGATCAGGCCACCGCCGGGGCGACGGCACCGATGCACCGGCTCCTCGGAGAGGCAAACTACCCATCGCTGTCTCCTGGGCTGGGCTGGCAACCACGAAAGTGGCAGCAGCCCCGCAACAGCACGCACGACAGAGGCGGGAATGGAGAACCGCTGGTGAAGAGTGGGTCTACTCTCCGAGGTAGACATTATGACTTAGCTTTTTCTTTTTGAATAGTTATGAGAGAAGAAAAAAATAAGCACAATGTAAACACGTCTCAACTCTTTTCAACTAGCAACACGTCAAGTGGGGATCTACCGAAGGCACTCCTTGTGGTGAAAGCGAGAAGGAGGAGAGCAGATGGCCACACACCTGCTTATGAAGGTAAGCTAATGAGGGGTGTGGTCAGACGAATACTGGGATAAAGGTACATTGTGGAATTTTATTCAGTGCGCGTGCACGTGCGAGGACAGTGCATGAGTGACGCCGAGCGCGAGCCATACGATACAGAACACACTCTTGAGTATGTGCATATGAGCAAGTAGGCAGTGTAAATAAGTCAAGGTGCAGATGAGGGTATGTAGTAGTGAGTGTGAGTGTAGTGAGTATTTTCTTTGGTCATAGACCTGTTCATATGACCTGGGCCCTATTCCCCGTACCTGGTTCAACTAAGTCGATCAAAAGTCCCATTAGCCAGATTCAATTAACCCGATGAATAAATCCAGTCTTTCCCTGTTCCTCGAAGGCGGTTTCACTCTCGTTAATTCTAACCAGACTTGATACTCAGGATAATTGCGTCCGGCCGCCTCACCTGAAAAGACAGCAGGTGTCGATCGCAGAAATCCTGATTTTCTAACGGCATTGATTGATTGATTGATTGATTGAAAACTTTATAACAGATTGCAGAATGGGTACAATACAGTACGGCTCAATAGCCTCGCCGACAAGTTAAATACATATCTATAGGCACATTTTAAGTCCCTCATTACCCCAATCAATCAGATTATATTTCTTTAAATGTGCCTGCTGGGAGTAGGCTTAATGGAATGAGATGAGATGAGCATGAGATCTTGCTAGTGAAAATAATTAGTTCAACTCTTTCAGAATAAGTAGATAAAAACAAGCCCAAAGAGTATCTAATTGATACGAATTAATAGATACTTGTTATGAGGATATCTGTACTGTACGCACTTAGGTATCATGTACTATATAAATACATGGTTCCCAAAGTTTTCAAGGGGCAAGAGAGGCTTGGAGGCTATACAGTTTCACTATTAATCAGGTTTTAATCTGTTTCATCCATACATGCATTGAATTGATTAACCTTTGGTTTATACCAGTGACACCTCATGTTCATCACCCTCTTGTTCATCATCAGATAACAGTGCTTGAACAGATAAATGCATTTTCTCAAATGCATTCATCAAAACGTCAAAGGCTCATTCAATTTCTCAAGTAACGTCCACGTCATCAATTCCGTCAAACAGCGCATCTCCTCAGACATTTTAATCCCAGTTACAATATCACAATAACGTGTGAGTGACAGTGATACAATTCAACAATCCACAGATTCAGATTCCTCGTAATTCATATCCACAATCCACTCATAAAGACGCTTCAATTTATGCTTGAATGAAACACAATTTGGGCGCTCCGTTAAGCAAATACATCCACAGCGGAGAATATGAAACGAATCAGAGCCAAACGCCCGATTTCATTCATTAAAAATATCCCAGCGGGATTCACATTTGCAATGCTCCGTTATTAAAATAACCACATAGTGTGTGTCGCGACTCGTGAACGCTATATCCGTATAACTATGACGTGCATTATTTAGGTAAATCCATAGGCTGAATATGATTTATTATCAGCATTTCAGGTCTATTATTTTACATTTCAAAAGCCCCCTCTAGAAAAACAAAGCACAAAAACATAATTCAGAATGGTATAATGGGATCTGTGAGGAGAGCTGGCATTTCTTTGCGGGGGCGTGGCCAGTTTATCCAGCTAACTGAACTAAACCCTGCGCTGGAGCAGGTTCAAACTTTCTGATCTGTTGTCATAGTGATTTAGACAATCGTGCTTCGGGGAACCGAAAGGTCTGGCTTATGTGAAGTTATCCTGAAAATTATCTGGCTAACTCAGTTAGCCAGGTACGAGGAACAGGGCCCTGAACTCCTGAGTAAACAAAATAGGTTAGCCAATTCACGAGTAGCCTAATGTAGTCTCGTTTATTATGTAACGCCAGCCCCTTTCGTGACTGTGATGCACGCCAACAGGGACTCGTCCAAACCCTGTTGGCGTGCATCACAGTCATGAAAGGGGCTAGCGTTACATAATAAACTAGTAATAATAATACCACAAGTGTGGATTCACTTGCCCAAAACCTGTTGGCGTGCATCACAGTCACGAAAGGGGCTAATGTAACGCCAGTCAGCAAGCAAAAGTAGCATTGAATCAAAAGGGATGCAGGGACTGCTGAGGATTATACTATGATAGTCCAGCAAAGTTACGTCCTATTCATCAATCTCACAATATTTGCTAATGTTAGACAGATGGAATACAGCCTATCTAAAAACATAAATGAAAACTTACCAAAGTCATGGTTGCCAGTGTCACTTTCTCCAATGGATGGGATGGCCGTATCCTTCAGAAAACGTTGCCATGGTTGACTAGGTACCATTTTTTCATAATAGTCGTCTTGTGCAAAATGCTCTGAGCAAACACACGCTGGTCAGGTCAAATATGAATTTTTGATTAAAATGGATTATCATTTATTACTGTATCTACAAATCCTTCTGTTTAATCATCTTCCCTTTATTCATTTGCTTAGATTGTACACCTGATCTCAAGAAGGTGGTGAATGAGCGCAGTGAGCGAAATCAAAAGAACCTCAATGTTTTCATTGTGTTATTCACCGGCACAGATGCAAAAAACAAATCATAATTTATATTCTCCTTTTTTTCATTACAATTTACCGGAAATAATTGGTTCGGAACGTGAAAAATCGGTGCTCAGCTGGAACCGAATTCTTTTTGGTTTTTCCTTGCGAACCGTGACATCATCAGTGGGCGTGTCATATTCTAGGCTGTCAGGACGCCTATATTCGAATACCAACAGTTTTGTGCGTTTTGCTAATCTGATTGGCCACTGACGTTTCTGGTCATGTGACATATGCACCAATCGTGTGGCGGCAAGTTCTTTCGACGGTTAAGCTTAGGCACTCTTTCGAAGTTGGTTAAGGTTAGAGTTTGTCTTAGAGCATGGCGATAGAACGCCAGCCCTGATTCCAAACTCTAACCTTACCCAACTTCGAAAGAGTCGCCTAAGCTTAACCAGTGATAAACTAGGCGTTAGGTAGTTTGCTGCTGCTACTCGAGGCGGAAATGGGCGCGTCACACGATTGGGCGCACATGTCACATGACCAGAAACATCAGTGGCTAATCAGATCTCACCCGGAACCTTCGTGGCCAATCAGATCGCAGAACGCACACGCGGAACTGTAAATGTAGTGGGGAAAGAATAGACGCTGTCAGGACAAGCGAAAACGGTGAAAAGCAGAGGTTCTGCATTGCACTCAAACAATCCATTCAACAGGAAGCGATTTTTGCGACTGATCTCAAAATGAGATTAGATTCCAATGTATTGTTATTATACAGCACAAGTACAACACACCATCCAACCAGAGTGGATAAATAAATGCTCCAGAAATAAATATGCGTGGAGAAAGGCTTAGTGATAATCTTACTGTCATTAGAATAATAGAAGCCTACTTTGCTGGAACGATTAATTTCGCACGTACACAGTATGTGTGTGTGTGTGTGTGTGTGTGTGTGTGTGTGTGTGTGTGTGTGTGTGTGTGTGTGTGTGTGTGTGTGTGTGTGTGTGTGTGTGTGTGTGTGTGTGTGTATGTATGTGTGTATGTGTGTGTATGTATTTGTGTGTGTGCGCTCGCGCGCTGAGACTGCCTCACTAGCCTTTCTCCACGCATATTTATTTCTGGAGCATTTATTTATCCACTGTGACAATGACTTGTTTTATTGGGTATCGGCAGCATATACACATTTTACTAAGCCTTTCTCCAAGCATATTTATTTCTGGAGCATTTATTTATCCTCTCTGGTTGGATGGTGTATTGTACCTGTGCTGTATAATAACAATACATTTTAATCTAATCTAATTTTGAGATTAGTCGCAAATTGCTTCCTGTTGAATGGATCGATTGAGTGCAATGCCGAACCTCTGCTAACCTCTGGAAACGCTTTCTTATGCAGATATAAACCTGGTTTAAAAGTGCCAACGTCGCGTCTTGTGTGGCTACTGTGACACAATACAGGCACTGAGAATGATTCTCCCTTTGAAAATTCTCTGGTAAAGTGACCAATGAAAATGCTTACTGTTAGCATAATCCCAGCATGCCTGGTGTGTTTGGCCCAGCTTGTTTACAACAACTCTTAAATATGAGAAAGCGTTTGCTAGCGGACAATGTTAATCTGTACTAGCATTTAATACACAATTGCTATGCTTCCCCTATGCTTACTATAACAAACCATGTGACTAATAACTTCCACCGCTACTTAGGGTACCAGTACAAACATGTTCGTATATATTCAGTATCAGACGGCTTCATAATTCAGTGGGTGGAAGCTCATTGTAGAGGTCACATGCAGAGTGCTAGTCACTCAACGAACCACCTCGGGGAAGGTCTGAGAGAAGAGCCAATAGTTACCCTTGCAGGGTATCACCTGACATGGGTGAGTGAGCGGCTCAGAAAATATGGACCACAGTGAGTTGTTAACCACAGGAGAAACCAGGTATCTGGTGGATGTGTTCTCACTGGCTTGGAATCGCTCACGGCTGGCAAATGAGTGCAATGTATGAGGTGGAGCAATGCTCCAGAACCCAATTCAGACTACTCTCATCCCACCTTTTCATGTTACACAATTATAATTATTAAAAATAATTATCAATTCATTTTATATTTATTAATAGTATTTAATAATTGTAATTCTGTAACATGAAAAGGACCAAATTCAGACTACTCTCCTCCCACCTTTTCATGTTACACAATTATAATTATTAAATACTATTTATACATATAAAATGAATAGCCTGGTGGCACGTAGGATGAGCCAGTTGAATGTGGAGCCGGTTCCCCAACCTAATCTCGAACCGGCCGGTGCATTCACACCGGAAATAATTGTTTCGGAACGTGAAAGGTCGGTGCTCAGCTGGAACCGAATTCTTTTCGGTTTTTCCTTGCGAACCGTGACATCATCAGTGGGCGTGTCATATTCTAGGCTAAGCGAAAACGGCGAACAGCAGAGGTTCGGCATTGCACTCAATCGATCCATTCAACAGGAAGCGATTTGCGACTGATCTCAAAATGAAATTAGATTCCAATGTATTGTTATTATACAGCACAAGTACAACACACCATCCAACCAGAGTGGATAAATAAATGCTCCAGAAATAAATATGCGTGGAGAAAGGCTTAGTGATAATCTTACTGTATAGCTGCCGGTACCCAATAAAACAAGTCATTAGAATAATAGAAGCCTACTTTGCTGGAACGATTAATTTCGCACGTACACAGTATGTGTGTGTGTGTGTGTGTGTGTGTGTGTGTGTGTGTGTGTGTGTGTGTGTGTGTGTGTGTGTGTGTGTGTGTGTGTGTGTGTGTGTGTGTGTGTGTGTGTGTGTATGTGTGTATGTGTGTGTCTGTCTTTGTGTGTGTGCGCTCACGTGCTGAGACTGCCTCACTAGCCTTTCTCCACGCATATTTATTTCTGGAGCATTTATTTATCCACTGTGACAATGACTTGTTTTATTGGGTAACGGCAGCATATACACATCTTACTAAGCCTTTCTCCAAGCATATTTATTTCTGGAGTATTTATTTATCCTCTCTGGTTGGATGGTGTATTGTACCTGTGCTGTATAATAACAATACATTTGAATCTAATCTAATTTTGAGATTAGTCGAAAATTGCTTCCTGTTGAATAGATCGATTGAGTGCAATGCCGAACCTCTGCTAACCTCTGGAAACGCTTTCTTATGCAGATATAAACCTGGTTTAAAAGTGCCAACGTCGCGTCTTGTGTGGCTACTGTGACACATTACAGGAACTGAGAATGATTCTCCCTTTGAAAAATCTCTGGTAAAGTGCCCAATGAAAATGCTTGCTGTTAGCATAATCCCAGCATGCCTGGTGTGTTTGGCCCAGCATGTTTACAACAACTCTTAAATATGAGAAAGCGTTTGCTAGCGGACAATGTTAATCTGTACTAGCATTTAATACACAATTGCTATGCTTCCCCTATGCTTACTATAACAAACCACGTGACTAATAACTTCCACCGCTACTTAGGGTACCAGTACAAACGTGTTTGTATATTCAGTATCAGACGGCTTCATAATTCAGTAGGTGGAAGCTCATTGTAGAGGTCACATGCAGAGTGCTAGTCACTCAACCAATCACCTCGGGTGAACCCGCGCGGGACCCTGGAGTAGTTGGCCTTAACGTCCATCCACTCGCCTCTTAACAACGATCCATTCCCTTAACGACCATCCACTCCCTGTTTACAAAACCATGTATTATTTTGGCCATTAGTGGCGCTGTTGCGAGTTTGTGGATGCTGCGCCGCTGTATCCACATTTAGGAGAAGAAGAACAGAAGAAGATATCCGTTTTGCAGCTGCTGGAGAAAGTAGCGTTTTTTTCAACCTGTTAACGTTTGAAGGTGAGTTTAAACTACTAAATAAGATCCGATTCCTAAACACTGTCACAACAGCAGTCATATTGTATATTTTCAACAATACGTTTGTTTACCAATAGGTTATTGGGTTTGTGTTGCCACTGTTTAAAGAGACTCCAATTGAATTGATTTACCGAGTGACTGAGTTCGTTTTTTCTCAAATGTAAACTACAGTATAAGATCCCAACAATGTCACAACAGAAGCCATATTGTATATTTTCAACAATACGTTTGTTTACCAATAGGTTAAACTGTTTTTTAGGTTTGTGTTGGCAGTTTCAACAGTTGGATGTACTCGGTGAAGCTGACTGAGTCGTGTTTTGTTTCTGCACAGCAGATCTATAATAACGATAATACATTGTGTCCTATCTATCTATCTCACTATCTATCTGCTATGCTTTTATTTTTTACTCCGTTTATTTGATCAGGGACAGTGCATATCAATCAACAGTTATACATTTATAAATGAATACAAATTAAAAACTGTAAATATGCCAACATTAGCAGGGTTGCTAGTTTTCAGTTGTAGTCCCTGGGCTAGATGTTTAAAGCCCAACCTCCAGGTTAAACCCTACTGATCAATTATGGGTAGTTTACATCATTGGTATATAATTATATATATATCTGTACATATCTCTTACCTACTCTTACTAGTTACACTGCTGGTCAGAATGACTTACTACCATAGTGTATTTATACCTGTATCACTGTACATATTAATACTATATCTATATCTGTACATATCTCTTACCTACTCTTACTAGTTACACTGCTGGTCAGAATGACTTACTACCATAGTGTCTTTATACTTGTATCACTGTACATATTAATACTATATCTAAATCTGTACATATCTCTTACCTACTCTTACTAGTTACACTGCTGGCCAGTATGACTTACTACCATAGTGTCTTTATACCTGTATCACTGTACATATTAATACTATATCTATATCTGTACATATCTCTTACCTACTCTTACTAGTTACACTGCTGGTCAGAATGACTTACTACCATAGTGTCTTTATACCTGTATCACTGTACATATTAATACTATATCTAAATCTGTACATATCTCTTACCTACTCTTACTAGTTACACTGCTGGCCAGTATGACTTACTACCATAGTGTCTTTATACCTGTATCACTGTACATATTAATACTATATCTATATCTGTACATATCTCTTACCTACTCTTACTAGTTACACTGCTGGCCAGTATGACTTACTACCATAGTGTCTTTATACCTGTATCACTGTACATATTAATACTATATCTAAATCTGTACATATCTCTTACCTACTCTTACTAGAACACTGCTGGCCAGTATGACTTATACCATAGTGTCTTTATACCTGTATCACTGTACATATTAATACTACAACTCTGTACATTAATGTAGTACTCATAGTACTAATTTATATATGTTATACCCAGTTTAACCACCTGTACAGTGTATATTACTATTTCACGTTACTGCTACATAGTCACTCTGGTTGGATGCCAAACCTCTTTTAGTTGTACTGTACTTGTGCTGCATGATGACAATACATTACAATCTGCACTGAATTAGTCACAGAATGTTTTGGGACTAGAAGGTTTACAGGGTTAACCGGCTGTCGTGTGGCAGTGAAAGGGTTAACCTTCTGTGTATTGTTGAAGGTTTAGTCCACATTGTTTATTGAACAAAAATACAACATGAAGGTTGGCCTTTAAGCCAGAAACAATAGTACTGTTACATTTGTGACATACGATATGCAAATATACAGTAAGGAACCTGACGCAAACTTTGCCATCACAACCATTGAACTATTATAATAGTTAGGATCTATGGGTAACAGTACTGTATATTTGCATATCGTATATGTCACAAATGTAACAGTACTATATACCTGTATGTCATGTATGTCCCTATGTCATAAATGTCATGATGTCATGTATGTTGTGTGTGTCATAAATGTCACTATGAATTGAAAATAGGGGACCCTGATGTAAACAAGACAAACGTCTTTCTCTGGTCTGCATCCCCTTAACAATTGTGTGTATTGAGCCGTACTGTATTGTACCCATTCTGCAATCTGTTAAATAAAGTTTTCATTCATTCATTCAGTGAGATGCTGGAGAAGCAGCAGCAGCAACAACAACAGCGGCTCCCCAAGAGGACACATAACTGCCTCGCCTGTGGTCAGCCAAAGTCCCGGTTCCTCAGAGATGGCTCCACCATCCACTTTTTTTTTTTATCAGACTGGAGCGGTGAGATACTGTACTTCTACTGCTCCACTAAGGTCTTCCAGACCTATGCAGCAGAAGGACTCACCAATCCCAGGATGCCATTCCAGGACTTTGTTGAGACAGAGTTTTTTCAGAGGGAGTTGGAGGCCTGGAGGGATGTCTTTATTCTCCTTTATTTTATATATCAGAGGATTTTATAGTATGTCTGCACTTTATGTGCTCATTTCATCATTCATGTATTTTACATTCTACTAAAACTGAATCAAACCATAAACAAGGTGGCCCTAAAGGATGTTAGATCCTAATGTGAAAAACTGTGATTTTATATGTCTGCTCATTTGACTTATTTCTACTTTTATCTTTACGCCCCACTATCTGCTGGGTGCATACTATAACCTTATCATGTTTTGTAACAGATTACAGAAGCATATTGGAACGTGAGGTTCTGATATGAATTGATTAATATATCTGCATTATTTGATCCCACTTTATGCTTTGCTCTTGCTGCTTGTTTTACACTGATTTTATGTTTTATTTGTTACTGATGTAAAGCACTTTGAACTGCAATCCCCTGTATGAAAGGTGCTATACAAATAAAGTTATTATTATTATTGAGACACAGTTCTTTCAGATAGATAGTTTTTAAACCAGCTCAAAGCCGTTTTACCAAGACCTATATGCAGCCAAGCATCTGCAGTAATGCGTGATCCACAGAGTCAAACGCTTTAGACAGATCAACAAACAATGCTGCACAGTGTTTTTTCTTGTCTAGTGCTTCAATTATGTCATTTGAGACTAGCATAGTCGCTGAAGTACTATGGATCTGAAGCCTGACTGAGACTTGTTAAGAATATTATGGTCAGCTAGAAAATCTTTCAGTTTGTTTACAAGAGATTCAAAGACTTTGGCCATTACAGACAATCTGGAAATAGGGCGATAATTATTTAGGTCAGAGGGGTCTCCGCCCTTTAACAAGGGGAGAACCATGGCCGACTTCCATGAGCTAGGTAATTCACCAGATATGATATGAACATTTCCTGATGCCATTTTAGCTCTAATTAAGAATGACAGTGACCTAGCTGACTATTATTTGGAAATCCAGTGGTTTGTAAACTGGTGCGACAATAACTGTCTGGTTTTAAATGTTAAGAAGACTGAGGAGATGGTGTTTGACCCCAGAGGTGTTGGGGACCACAGGCCTGTGGTCATCCACACACAGTCCTGTGCATAAATTAAGAAACATGATTTAAGTTGACAAAAACCTCTGCCGCTACAATCTAATGATAATCTAAATATGTGCAACAAGGAGAGACGGGGACAGAATTAATGAATGAAAACTTTATTTAACAGATTGCAGAATGGGTACAATACAGTACGGCTCAATACACAAAATGTTTAAGGGGATGCAGAGCAGAGAAAGACATTTGTCTTGTTTACATCAGGGTCCCCCATTTTCAATTCATAGTGACATTTATGACATACATGACATTTATGACATATGGACATACATGACATACAGATATATAGTACTGTTACATTTGTGACATACGATATGCAAATATACAGTAAGGAACCTGACGCAAACTTTGCCATCACAACCATTGAACTATTATAATAGCTTTACTATTATAATCTAAATCTGTGCAATATTCATGTTTATTTAGTGATATTCATGTTTATTGATTCAACATAGCTGTTTATCTTTGATAATGTATGACAGGCTTTTGCCCCCACCGGGATTCGAACACGGCTGCACGAGAGCAGTTCAGCTCCTTGGACAGCGTGACAAATGCACCCATTTCATTGGCTGTCAGTCTGTTACACCTATACACGGCTGGCCGGTCTGAGAGAAGAGCCAATAGTTACCCTTGCAGGGTATCACCTGACATGGGTGAGTGAGCGGCTCAGAAAATATGGACCACAGTGAGTTGTTGACCACAGGAGAAACCAGGTATCTGGTGGATGTGTTCTCACTGGCTTGGAATCGCTCACGGCTGGCAAATGAGTGCAATGTATGAGGTGGAGCAATGCTCCAGAACCCAATTCAGACTACTCTCCTCCCACCTTTTCATGTAACACAATTACAATTATTAAAAAGAATTATCAATTAATTTTATATTTATTAATAGTATTTAATAATTGTAATTCTGTAACATGAAAAGGACCAAATTCAGACTACTCTCCTCCCACCTTTTCATGTTACACAATTATAATTATTAAATACTATTTATACATATGAAATTAATAGCCTGGTGGCACGTACTGTAGGATGAGCCAGTTGAATGTGGAGCCGGTTCCCCAACCTAATCTCGAACCGGCCGGTGCGTTCACACCGGAAATAATTGTTTCGGAACGTGAAAGGTCTGTGCTCAGCTGGAACCGAATTCTTTTTGGTTTTTCCTTGCGAACCGTGACATCATGAAGCAACATCAAACAGAAGTGGAGAGAAGTGAAAACGGATTTAACGAGACCCACAGTGACTTCTACCTTCTCAATGGCTCTGAAAAAAAACATCTAGACGTCGGAACGGCGGCTATACACACGTTACTAACAGCGAGCCCGGTACGTAAAAACGTACCCCCGAATGGCAGATTGGACCGTAGGACCATGATCATCCTGGTTCTGCTACTTTCGGGAGACATTCATTTAAACCCAGGCCCGGTCTTGACCAGAACTCAGGCTAGAAGACTTGGTCTGGCAGCGCAAGAAGCGAGGGAGGTTTCCATCGCGACCAACAACAACATCAACAACTCGACCCGTGGCTACATCCACAGCGCGGACGGCGACTCTTCCCCAATGACGCCGCAGCAGACGAGCACACGTGAGGCAGAGACGAGAGGAGGTGAACCGAGGGTCGAAACCATGACGACCAACTTGATGCGGGATTTAAACATCTCAACGCCCGATAGCCGGCTAGCCAGCAGAGCTAACAGCGAAAACATCCAGGAACAAAGGACTCTGGAACGAGTCCTTTGTTGTACCAGCACGGCGCGGGACCCGACCCCCCCCCTCCCCCCTTCCCACCCACGACAACAAAGCCCCCCCAACCGGCAACCCCACGGTCAAATCGCCTGCTAAAGTAGCCAACATAGCCAGGCTGGCTATGTTTACCAGCCCAGGAGGACAAAGGGTTGCCGCCAGAGAAGACACAGGACAAAGGACCCCCCCCTCCCCCCTCCCCACACACCAACACACAGACCTCACGGAGACAACAACAAAGCCCCCCCCACCCTCCCCCACAGCAGCACCAGACACAGACGAAGACAATTACCTGGAACTTGACGACATCAATACCACAGCAAATAAAAACGGACTACACATTTTTCACCTGAATGTAAACAGCATAAAGCATAAGCTGGATGAAATAAGAAACCTGTTTATGAGCGGTAAGGTAGACATAATATGCTTTACTGAAACTAAACTTGACCCATCTGTAACAGACCCTGAAATAGAGTTAGAGAACTATACTATAGTCCGTAATGACAGAAACCAGTATGGAGGTGGTGTTTGTATGTACATGCATAAGGACACCAAATTCATTACCCGTACTGACCTTCATCATGAGACAATTGAAACCGTATGGGTGGACATTTTATTTGAAAGGGCAAAATCTGTTCTAGTCTGCACAATATACAGACCGCCAGATCAAACTGGCTTTTATGATACTCTGGATGTGTGCTTAGCTGGAGCTGAGGATGCGGAAAAGATTCTTATTGGGGATTGGAACACGGATAATTTATGCAACAAAAAGATGCACCCGTCTTCAAATCCTTCAATAGGTTTTGTGATCTGCACGGCCTCAGCCAGCTAATCACCCAACCCACAAGGATATGTGAATCAACTCAGACTACCATTGACCTCATACTGACCTCTGACAAGTCCAAGATCTCCAATAAAGGGGTTATAGCATGTGGGTTAAGTGATCATTATATGATATTCTGTACCCGCAAAAAGCTAAAACTAAAGGCTGGCTGTCACAAAACAGTCACATCTAGAGACCTCAAAACCTACTCTAGCGAGGCCTTTAACCTTGAACTGGAGAGTCTGGACTGGTCAGATTAACTCAATGGTACACTGGTTGAAGAAACTTGGCTTGGCTTCAAAACCAAATTTTCATCAATACTAAACAACATGGCCCCCCTAAGAACCACCAGGGTAAAAAATCGCGCTGAGCCATGGATGCACACTGAAATACTGACCGCTATGAAAGCCAGAGACAAAAAATGCTCTGAGTTTCGTAAAAGCCAGTCAAAGCTTACCAAAAGCATGAGCAGTGAACTCCAAGACCACGTGACTGAACTCAAACTAGAAAGAAACAGACTAAGAAATGACGTAAACTCCATGATCAAAACTGCTAAAAAAAATTTCATCAATGACAAAACCGAGGAAAACAAAAATAAACCATGTGAACTTTGGAAATTACTCAACAATCAACTAGGCTGCAGTAAAAAACTTAAAACCAGGTTCTCAAACATAAACATAAAGACGGACAACACGCTCATCACAGACAAGCTGGATGTAGCCAATTACTTAAACACTTTCTTCACAAACATAGCCACAACACTGGTAAACAAACTACCCTCCCACTCAGGGCAGTATGGGGTAGAACACATAGTAGCATACTACAAGAACCTAGGCGTCCACAAAGACGACTTCAAACTGGAAATGGTAACTACAGATGAGGTACTCAAAAAACTGAGCACCCTCCTACCAAACAAGGCCACTGGCCATGACAACATCCCCTCCAAATTCCTCAGAGACTCAGCAGCAGCCATCACCCCAGTCATCACACACATAATAAACCTCTCCATAAAACAGGGACACGTCCCCAAGGACTTCAAAATTGCGAGAGTAACACCCCTGCACAAAAAGGGCAGCAAATTAGACCCGGGCAACTACCGCCCTGTTTCTATCCTTACATCCATCTCGAAAGTCATGGAAAAAAAAGTATACGAACAGATCGAAAAGTACCTCGCGGAAAAAAATCTAATCTACGAATTCCAATCTGGCTTTAGAACATCCCACTCCACTGACACATGCCTTCTCTACTTGAACGACCACATCAAACAAGAGGTGGACGCGGGCAAATACTGTGGCATGGTCATGCTGGACCTACAAAAGGCCTTCGACACTGTCAATCACACCATTCTGATTGACAAGCTAAAAGCAATTGGTTTTGATAGTTTATCAGTGAGCTGGATACAATCCTACCTGGAGGGGAGGGAACAGATGGTGGAGGTAAACGGTACCCTATCCCCCCCCTCACAGTGAGCTGTGGTGTTCCACAAGGAAGCATACTAGGACCGCTACTATTCCTAATTTATGCAAATGGCATGTCGTCAGCTTGTGACTGCAACTTGTTCCTGTTTGCGGACGACTCAGCCCTGCTGGTCTCTGACAAGAACAAGTTACAGGTTGAAAAAGCCCTCAGCTCGGAACTAGGCAAAATCTGCATATGGCTCGCTGACAACAAACTATCATTACACATGGGCAAAACAGAGTCCATTCTCTTCGGTTCAAATAACAAACTCAGCAAGACCGACGGCTTCTCGGTTACAGTGGGTGACAATATTATCACAAGGAAAGATGAAATTACCTACCTGGGTTCCATCCTAGAGGCTAATCGTTCCTGTGACAAAATGGCATCCAATGTAATAAAACAAGTCAACCAACGAACGCGATTCTTGTACCGGATCTCCTCTCTGGTAAACAAGAATACCCTGAAGACTCTAGCAGAAGCACTCATTCAAGGGTACTACGACTATGCTTGCACCTCATGGTACCAAAGCACCTCAAAGGCACTAAAAAACAAATTACAAACATCTCAAAACAAGCTAGTCAGACTACTGCTTGACCTGACTCCTAGAACCCACCTCACCCCTGCCCACTTTGACAACCTAGGATGGCTTAGAGTAGACGACAGAGTACAGCAACTTGCAATGGGCCTGGTCTACAAGATACACTACGCGACCAAGGTACCCATGTACATGTCAAAATACTTCCCAAAGGTCAGTGAATACCACGATCACAACACCAGAGGGAGCTCCACAAATCATGTAAAATCCAGATTTGGCTCAAACAAGGGACTAAACACGTTTCGCAATTATGCCACATCAATGTGGAACGCCCTACCTAAAGCTGTAAAGGAATGTGAATCACTACCCACTTTCAAAAACACTCTCAAAAAACACCTACGTGAGACTGCAATTCGAAACTGGCCCCTACAAATGTCCTAACCTAGTTGTACAGTAAATGGACAAGTAAGGCTTTGTCAGTATTCCAATGTACAGTGTAAAATGTGTGTGTGTCCCCTACCCAACCCCCCCCCCCCCCCCCACCTCCAATGTACAGCCCTCACCCACCCACCCAACCCCACCCCACCCACCCAACCTCCTCCAAGGTACAGTTTCTACGCCAAATGTATATACACTCTTTTTCTGGACATTTTTGTATCACAAAGAGTACTGTATTTGCAAATCTGATATGTC